>NW_026610927.1:5000-146856 GCF_029499605.1 Hyla sarda | reverse complement strand
CCCCCCAATAACACCCCCCCACATTACACAACTGTCTGCCCCCCAATAACACCCCCCCACCCATTACACAACTGTCTGCCCCCCAATAACACCCCCCCATTACACAACTGTCTGCCCCCCCAATAACACCCCCCCACATTACACAACTGTCTGCCCCCCCCAATAACACCCCCCCCACATTACACAACTGTCTGCCCCCCCAATAACACCCCCCCCACATTACACAACTGTCTGCCCCCCAATAACACCCCCCCCACATTAACACAACTGTCTGCCCCCCAATAACACCCCCCCACATTACACAACTGTCTGCCCCCCCAATAACCCCCCCCACATTACACAACTGTCTGCCCCCCAATAACACCCCCCCACATTACACAACTGTCTGCCCCCCCAATAACCCCGCCCCCACATTACACAACTGTCTGCCCCCCCAATAACCCCCCCACATTACACAACTGTCTGCCCCCCCCAATAACACCCCCCCGCCCCACATTACACAACTGTCTGCCCCCCAATAACACCCCCCCACATTACACAACTGTCTGCCCCCCAATAAGCACCCCCCCCACATTACACAACTGTCTGCCCCCCCAATAACACCCCCCCACATTACACAACTGTCTGCCCCCCCAATAACACCCCCCCACATTACACAACTGTCTGCCCCCCAATAACACCCCCCCACATCCCCCTACTGCCCCCCAAACTCCCCCCACATTACACAACTGTCTGCCCCCCCAATAACACCCCCCCCACATTACACAACTGTCTGCCCCCAATAACACCCCCCATTACACACTGTCTGCCCCCCAATAACACCCCCCCACATTACACAACTGTCTGCCCCCCAATTAACACCCCCCCACATTACACAACTGTCTGCCCCCCCAATAACACCCCCCCACATTACACAACTGTCTGCCCCCCCCAATAACACCCCCCCACATTACACAACTGTCTGCCCCCCAATAACACCCCCCACATTACACAACTGTCTGCCCCCAATAACACCCCCCCCCACATTACACAACTGTCTGCCCCCCAATAACACCCCCCCACATTACACAACTGTCTGCCCCCCAATAACACCCCCATCACATTACACAACTGTCTGCCCCCCAATAACACCCCATCACATTACAACAACTGTCTGCCCCCCAATAACACCCCCCCACATTACACAACTGTCTGCCCCCCAATAACACCCCCCCACATTACACAAATGTTTGCCCCCCCCCAATAACCCCCCCCACATTACACAACTGTTTGCCCCCCCCAATAACACCCCCCCCACTTTACACAACTGTCTGAGCCCCTCCCCCATTACACAACTGTGCCCCCTATTAACAAGACTCCCCCCCACCCCACTACTTAACCCAATAACGTGGCCCCCCCGAGCTCAGGACCATGTACTCACCAGATAGGACGGCCGGGGGAGGATGGCCGGAGGGGACTTGCAGCAGTGGGGGTGGGGGAGGGAGGGCCTGAGTGGGGGCAAATAGATTCATGTGATGATGAGGAGGACGCAGGACGGAGGGCAGGGCGGTGGGGGCCCGTGTGGACGGACCAGAGATATAGAGGGGGTCGTCGGCCTCTGGGCTGGAGCAGGAGGTGGAGCAGACAGCGGCTTCGGGACTGAACTCCGGCTGGAAGTAAGAGAACAACATCCGGTCAGACCAGGGGCCACACGAGTACCAGGGGGGCGCCCCCAGAGAGTCATGGTGGGCCTTACCTACTAGCCCCATGCCCCACGGTGGGAGGCGGTGGTGTCAGCTGGACGGGCACAGGCTCCACTTTGGGGGAGGCTCTAGGAGGATCCTGTGATGGAGCCACAGGAGGAGCAGGCGGTGGGGGAGGGGTAGGCTCCATCTCAGGCTCCTGACTCTTCTCACAGCTTCTACCCAAACCAGACATTGGGGCAAGAACGGTCAACTTCACCCGACCTCCGGAGAGGGGCGGAGACACTGCAGGGGGGCAAGAAGACATGACCAATGTTGGGCCCACAACACCGACTAAAGTAAGTGCCCCCACCTCGTGTACCCATCCATATCCAGGAAGACCAGACCAATGGTGGGCACACAACACTGACTAAAGTAAGTGCCCCCACCTCGTGTACCCATCCATATCCAGGAAGACCAGACCAATGGTGGGCCCACAACACTGACTAACGCAAGTGCCCCCACCCCCATGTACCCATCCATATCCAGGAAGACCAGACCAATGGTGGGCACACAACACTGACTAAAGTAAGTGCCCCCACCTCGTGTACCCATCCATATCCAGGAAGACCAGACCAATGGTGGGCACACAACACTGACTAAAGTAAGTGCCCCCACCCCGTGTACCCATCCATATCCAGGAAGACCAGACCAATGGTGGGCCACAACACTGACTAACGCAAGTGCCCCCACCCCGTGTACCCCATCCATATCCAGGAAGACCAGACCAATGGTGTGCACACAACACTGACTAAAGTAAGTGCCCCCCACCCCGTGTACCCATCCATATCCAGGAAGACAAGACTAATGGTGGGCCCACAACACTGACTAAAGTAAGTGCCCCCCACTGGAAAAACCAGCGCTCGGGAGGCAGTATATAACATAATAACAATCAATTCAAATTATGGTAGGTTGTCACTGAAATGGACTTACTTCACTAGGGGAGATGTGTAGGTACAGTAACCTTTCACATCATCCCCTGTCCATTTCAGTGACAACCTACCATAATTTGAATTGATTGTTATTATGTTATATACTGCCTCCGAGCGCTGGTTTTTCCATTTGTTCTTTTCTCATACACGGACCCACGGCACTGTGATTCCGGCTCACCCTGTCGCCCTCCCTAAGGGATGTCTACATGACGGAGATTGTTTCAGTATATAAGTGACAAGAGGACTCCAGGTGTTAGTGGGGGATCACTGTCCTGTGACCTCCCACATACACCGGGTGAGTACAAACCTCTCTTACTTTCAATCGCTTTTGGGATTTGAGCGCCGCCTCTTTTTTGTTTTATATACTATATTTTCTATATCCAGGAAGACAAGACCAATGGTGGGCCCCACAACACTGACTAAAGTGAGTGCCCCCTCCCCATATACCCATCCATATCCAGGAAGACCAGACCAATGGTGGGCACACAACACTGACTAACGTAAGTGCCCCCTCCCCATGTACCCATCCATATCCAGGAAGACAAGACCAATGGTGGGCCCACAACACTGACTAAAGTAAGTGCCCCCACCCCGTGTACCCATATATCCAGGAAGACAAGACCAATGGTGGGCCCACAACACTGACTAAAGTAAGTGCCCCCACCCCGTGTACCCCATATATCCAGGAAGACCAGACCAATGGTGGGCACACAACACTGACTAAAGTAAGTGCCCCCACCCCGTGTACCCATATATCCAGGAAGACAAGACCAATGGTGGGCACACAACACTGACTAAAGTAAGTGCCCCCACCCCGTGTTGTACCCATATATCCAGGAAGACAAGACCAATGGTGGGCACACAACACTGACTAAAGTAAGTGCCCCCACCCCGTGTACCCATATATCCAGGAAGACCAGACCAATGGTGGGACCCACAACACTGACTAAAGTAAGTGCCCCCACCCCCGTGTACCCATATATCCAGGAAGACAAGACCAATGGTGGGCACACAACACTGACTAAAGTAAGTGCCCCCACCCCGTGTACCCATATATCCAGGAAGACCAGACCAATGGTGGGCCCACAACACTGACTAAAGTAAGTGCCCCCATCCCGTGTGCCCATCAACCCCTTCAATCTTTATCCAGGGGTCTTAATACAGCGCTGCCACCTCGTCTTCTCTCTATTTAAAAATCTGCCTACAAAATAAGCATCAGGGGCGGGGTCAGAGGCGGGGTCACTGGTAAAAGAAACAAACCCTCCCGGACCCTCACCTGTGCTTGTGGAGATTGTGAAGGACACGGCCAGATCATCACCGGGAACCTGCAGGAGAAGGAGACAACCATACATAATAAGGAGGACAGTCCCCCCACCCACGTAGAGGAGGAGGAGGAGGACAGCCCTCACCCACGTAGAGGAGGAGGAGGACAGTCCCCCCACCCACGTAGAGGAGGAGGAGGAGGAGGACAGTCCCCCACCCACGTAGAGGAGAAGGACAGCTCCCACCCACATAGAGAAGAAGGAGGAGGACAGTCCCCCCACCCACGTAGGAGGAGGACAGCCCCCACCCACGTAGAGGAAGAGGAGGAGGACAGCCCCCACTCACGTAGAGGAAGAGGACAGCCCCCACCCACGTAGAGGAAGAGGAGGAGGACAGCCCCCACCCACGTAGAGGAAAAGGAGGAGGACAGCCCCCACCCACGTAGAGGGAAGAGGAGGAGGAGGACAGCCCCCACCCACGTAGAGGAAGAGGAGGACAGCCCCCACCCACGTAGAGGAAGAGGAGGAGGACAGCCCCCACCCGTAGAGGAAGAGGAGGGGGGACAGCCCCCACCCACGTAGAGGAAGAGGAGGGGGAGGACAGCCCCCACCCCACGTAGAGGAAGAGGAGGGGGAGGACAGCCCCCACCCACGTAGAGGAGGAGGACAGCCCCCACCCACGTAGAGGAGGAGGACAGCCCCCACCCACGTAGAGGAGGAGGACAGCCCCACCCACGTAGAGGAAGAGGAGGAGGACAGCCCCCCACCCACGTAGAGGAAGAGGAGGGGGACAGCCCCCACCCACGTAGAGGAAGAGGAGGGGGACAGCCCCCACCCACGTAGAGGAGGAGGAGGACAGCCCCCACCCACGTAGAGAGGAGGAGGACAGCCCCCACCCACGTAGAGGAGGAGGAGAACAGCCCCCACCCACGTAGAGGAGGAGGAGGACAGCCCCCACCCCCGTAGAGGAGGAGGACAGCCCCCACCCAGGTGGAGGAGGAGAACAGCCCCCACCCACGTAGAGGAGGAGGAGGAGAACAGCCCCCACCACCGTAGCGGAGGAGGAGGAGGAGGAGAACAGCCCCCACCACCGTAGCGGAGGAGGACAGCCCTCACCCACGTAGAGGAGGAGGAGGACAGCCCCCACCCACGTAGAGGAGGAGGAGGACAGCCCCCAGCGACGTGGAGGAGGAGGACAGCCCCCAGCCACGTAGTAGAGGAGGAGGACAGCGCCCACCCACATAGGAGGACGACGAGGAGGAGGACAGCCCCCACCCACGTAGTAGAGGAGGGAGGACAGCCCCCACCCACGTAGTTAGAGGAGGAGGAGGATGACAGCCCCCACCCACGTAGAGGAGGAGGATGACAGCCCCCACCCACGTAGAGGAGGAGGATGACAGCCCCCACCCACGTAGAGGAGGAGGAGGAGGATGACAGCCCCCACCCACGTAGAGGAGGAGGAGGATGACAGCCCCCACCCACGTAGAGGAGGAGGAGGATGACAGCCCCCACCCACGTAGAGGAGGAGGAGGATGACAGCCCCCACTAGTGAGGAGGAGGAGGTGGAGGACAGACCCAACTAGTGAGGAGGATGAGGACAGCCCCCACCCAGGAAGAAGAGGAGGATAGAACCCCACCCAGGAAGAAGAAGAGGAGGAGGACAGACCTAACGGAGGAGGAGGAGGACAGACCCCACTAGCGAGGAGGAGGAGGACAGCCCCCACCCAGGAAGAAGAGTAGGAGGACAGACCCCCACCCAGGAAGAAGGGGAGGAGGACAGACCCCACCAGTGAGGAGGTGGAGGACAGCCCCCACTAGTGAGGAGGAGGACCCGCCCCCAGACAGAAAGAAGAAGAGGTGAGGAGGAGGAGGAGGAGGACAGACCCCACTAGTGAGGAGGAGGAGGACAGACCCCACTAGTGAGGAGGAGGAGGAGGAGGACAGACCCCACTAGTGAGGAGGAGGGAGGACAGACCCCACTAGTGAGGAGGAGGAGGAGGAGGACAGACCCCACCCATAAGAGGTCACATTCCTACCTGCTCCTCGGAGCTACTCTCCGCATCACACTGAAAAACAAAGAATGAGAAGAGTTTAAAGCTGAACAACACTGTACAGTGACAAGAGCATCCCCCACCTCAGAGACCTCACCAGACATCCCAGAGAAAAGAGCATCCCCCCCTACAGAGACCTCACCAGACATCCCCAGAGAAAAGAGGCATCCCCCCCTACAGAGACCTCACCAGACATCCCAGAGAAAAGAGCATCCCCCCCTACAGAGACCTCACCAGACATCCAGAGAAAAGAGCATCCCCCCCTACAGAGGACCTCACCAGACATCACAGAGAACAGAGAAGAGCGCCCCCCCTACAGAGACCTCACCAAACATCCCAGAGAAAAGAGCATCCCCCCCTACAGAGACCTCATCAGACATCCCAGAGAAAAGAGCATCCCCCCCTACAGAGACCTCACCAGACATCCCAGAGAAAAGAGCATCCCCCCCTACAGAGACCTCACCAGACATCCCAGAGAAAAGAGCATCCCCCCTACAGAGACCTCACCAGACATCACAGAGAAAAGAGCATCCCCCCTCAGAGACCTCACCAGACATCCCAGAGAAAAGAGCATCCCCCCTACAGAGACCTCACCAGACATCCCAGAGAAAAGAGCATTCCCCCCTACATAGGCCTCACCAGACATCCCAGAGAAAAGAGCATCCCCCCCTCAGAGACCTCACCAGACATCCCAGAGAAAAGAGCATCCCTCCTACAGAGACCTCACCAGACATCCCAGAGAAAAGAGCATCCCCCCCTACAGAGACCTCACCAGACATCCCAGAGAAAAGAGCATACCCCCCTACAGAGACCTCACCAGACATCCCAGAGAAAAGAGCATCCCCCCCTACAGAGACCTCACCAGACATTCCAGAGAAAAGAGCATCCCCCCCTACAGAGACCTCACCAGACATCACAGAGAAGAGCGGCCCCCCTACAGAGACCTCACCAAACATCCGTGAGAAAAGAGCATCCCCCCCTACAGAGACCTCACCAGACATCCCAGAGAAAAGAGCATCCCCCCCTACAGAGACCTCACCAGACATCACAGAGAAGAGCATCCCCCCCTACAGAGACCTCACCAGACATCCCAGAGAAAAGAGCATCCCCCCCTACAGAGACCTCACCAGACATCCCAGAGAAAAGAGCATCCCCCCTACAGAGACCTCACCAGACATCCCAGAGAAAAGAGCATCCCCCCCTACATAGACCTCACCAGACATCCCAGAGAAAAGAGCATCCCCCCCTCAGAGACCTCACCAGACATCCCAGAGAAAAGAGCATCCCCCCTACAAAGACCTCACCAGACATCCCAGAGAAAAGAGCATCCCCCCCTACAGAGACCTCACCAGACATCCCAGAGAAAAGAGCATCCCCCCTACAGAGACCTCACCAGACATCCCAGAGAAAAGAGCATCCCCCCTACAGAGACCTCACCAGACATCGCAGAGAAAAGAGCATCCCCCCCACAGAGACCTCACAAAGAGCATCCCCCCCTACAGAGACCTCACTAGACATCACAGAGAAGAGCATCCCCCCTACAGAGACCTCACAAAGAGCATCCCCCCTACAGAGACCTCACCAGACATCCCAGAGAAAAGAGCATCCCCCACAGAGACCTCACAAAGAGCATCCCCCCCTACAGAGACCTCACCAGACATCACAGAGAAAAGCATCCCCCCCTACAGAGACCTCACCAGACACCAGAGAAGAGCGCCCCCCCCTACAGAGACCTCACCAGACACCAGAGAAGAGCGCCCCCCCTACAGAGACCTCGCCAGACATCACAGAGAAAAGCATCCCCCCTACAGAGACCTCACCAGACATCACAGAGAAGAGCATCCCCCCTATAGAGACCTCACCAGAAACCACAGAGAAGAGCACCCCCCCCTACAGAGACCTCACCAGACATCCCAGAGAAAAAAGCATCCCCCCCTACAGAGACCTCACCAGACATCACAGAGAAAAGCATCCCCCCCCCCTACAGAGACCTCACCAGACATCACAGAGAAAAAAGCATCCCCCCCCCCTACAGAGACCTCACCAGACATCACAGAGAAAAGCATCCCCCCCTACAGAGACCTCACCAGACATCACAGAGAAGAGCGCCCCCCCTACAGAGACCTCACCAGACACCACAGAGAAGAGCATCCCCCCTAGAGAGACCTCACCAGACAATACAGAGAAGAGCATCCCCCCTACAGAGACCTCACCAGACATCACAGAGAAAAGAGCATCCCCCCCTACAGAGACCTCACCAGACATCCCAGAGAAAAGAGCATCCCCCCCTACAGAGACCTCACCAGACATCACAGAGAAGAGCGCCCCCCCTACAGAGACCTCACCAAACATCCCAGAGGAAAGAGCATCCCCCCCTACAGAGACCTCACCAGACATCACAGAGAAGAGCATCCCCCCCTACAGAGACCTCACCAGATATCCCAGAGAAAAGAGCATCCCCCCCTACAGAGACCTCACCAGACATCACAGAGAAGAGCATCCCCCCCTACAGAGACCTCACCAGACACCACAGAGAAGAGCATCCCCCCTACAGACCTCACCAGACATCCCAGAGAAGAGCATCCCCCCTACAGAGACCTCACCAGACATCCCAGAGAAGAACATCCCCCCCTACAGAGACCTCACCACACATCACAGAGAAGAGCATCCCCCCCTACAGAGACCTCACCAGACATCACAGAGAAGAGCATCCCCCCCTACAGAGACCTCACCAGACATCACAGAGAAAAGCATCCCGCCTACAGAGACCTCACCAGACATCACAGAGAAGAGCATCCCCCCCTACAGAGACCTCACTAGACACCACAGAGAAGAGCATCCCCCCTACAGAGACCTCACCAGACATCACAGAGAAGAGCATCCCCCCTACAGAGACCTCACCAGACATCCCAGAGAAGAGCATCCCCCCTACAGAGACCTCACCAGACATCACAGAGAAGAGCATCCCCCCTACAGAGACCTCACCAGACATCCCAGAGAAAAGAGCATCCCCCCTACAGAGACCTCACCAGACATCACAGAAGAGCATCCCCCCCTACAGAGACCTCACCAGACATCCCAGAGAAAGAGCATCCCCCCTACAGAGACCTCACCAGACATCACAGAGAAAAGAGCATCCCCCCCTCAGAGACCTCACCAGACATCCCAGAGAAAAGAGCATCCCCCCTACAGAGACCTCACCAGACATCCCAGAGAAAAGAGCATCCCCCCTACAGAGACCTCACCAGACATCACAGAGAAGAGTGCCCCCCCTACAGAGACCTCACCAGACATCCCAGAGAAAAGAGCATCCCCCCCTACAGAGACCTCACCAGACATCCCAGAGAAAAGAGCATCCCCCCCTACAGAGACCTCACCAGACATCCCAGAGAAAAGAGCATCCCCCCCTACAGAGACCTCACCAGACATCCCAGAGAAAAGAGCATCCCCCCCTACAGAGACCTCACCAGACATCACAGAGAAAAGAGCATCCCCCCCTCAGAGACCTCACCAGACATCCCAGAGAAAAGAGCATCCCCCCTACAGAGACCTCACCAGACATCCCAGAGAAAAGAGCATCCCCCCTACAGAGACCTCACCAGACATCACAGAGAAGAGTGCCCCCCCTACAGAGACCTCACCAGACATCCCAGAGAAAAGAGCATCCCCCCCTACAGAGACCTCACCAGACATCCCAGAGAAAAGAGCATCCCCCCCACAGAGACCTCACAAAGAGCATCCCCCCCTACAGAGACCTCACCAGACATCCCAGAGAAAAGAGCATCCCCCCTACAGAGACCTCACCAGACATCACAGAGAAGAGTGCCCCCCCTACAGAGACCTCACCAGACATCCCAGAGAAAAGAGCATCCCCCCCTACAGAGACCTCACCAGACATCCCAGAGAAAAGAGCATCCCCCCCACAGAGACCTCACAAAGAGCATCCCCCCCTACAGAGACCTCACCAGACATCACAGAGAAGAGCATCCCCCCTACAGAGACCTCACAAAGAGCATCCCCCCTACAGAGACCTCACCAGACATCCCAGAGAAAAGAGCATCCCCCCACAGAGACCTCACAAAGAGCATCCCCCCCTACAGAGACCTCACCAGACATCACAGAGAAAAGCATCCCCCCCTACAGAGACCTCACCAGACACCAGAGAAGAGCGCCCCCCCTACAGAGACCTCACCAGACACCAGAGAAGAGCGCCCCCCCCTACAGAGACCTCGCCAGACATCACAGAGAAAAGCATCCCCCCTACAGAGACCTCACCAGACATCACAGAGAAGAGCATCCCCCCTATAGAGACCTCACCAGAAACCACAGAGAAGAGCACCCCCCCCCCCTACAGAGACCTCACCAGACATCCCAGAGAAAAAAGCATCCCCCCCTACAGAGACCTCACCAGACATCACAGAGAAAAGCATCCCCCCCTACAGAGACCTCACCAGACATCACAGAGAAGAGCGCCCCCCCTACAGAGACCTCACCAGACACCACAGAGAAGAGCATCCCCCCTACAGAGACCTCACCAGACAACACAGAGAAGAGCATCCCCCCTACAGAGACCTCACCAGACATCCCAGAGAAAAGAGCATCCCCCCTACAGACCTCACCAGACATCACAGAGAAAAGAGCATCCCCCCTAGAGAGACCTCACCAGACATCACAGAGAAGAGCATCCCCCCTACAGAGACCTCACCAGACATCACAGAGAAAAGAGCATCCCCCCCTACAGAGACCTCACCAGACATCCCAGAGAAAAGAGCATCCCCCCCTACAGAGACCTCACCAGACATCACAGAGAAGAGCGCCCCCCCTACAGAGACCTCACCAAACATCCCAGAGAAAAGAGCATCCCCCCCTACAGAGACCTCATCAGACATCACAGAGAAAAGAGCATCCCCCCCTACAGAGACCTCACCAGACATCACAGAGAAGAGCATCCCCCCCTACAGAGACCTCACCAGATATCCCAGAGAAAAGAGCATCCCCCCTACAGAGACCTCACCAGACATCACAGAGAAGAGCATCCCCCCCTACAGAGACCTCACCAGACACCACAGAGAAGAGCATCCCCCCTACAGACCTCACCAGACATCCCAGAGAAGAGCATCCCCCCTACAGAGACCTCACCAGACATCCCAGAGAAGAACATCCCCCCCTACAGAGACCTCACCAGACATCACAGAGAAGAGCATCCCCCCCTACAGAGACCTCACCAGACATCACAGAGAAGAGCATCCCCCCCTACAGAGACCTCACCAGACATCACAGAGAAAAGCATCCCGCCTACAGAGACCTCACCAGACATCACAGAGAAGAGCATCCCCCCCTACAGAGACCTCACTAGACACCACAGAGAAGAGCATCCCCCCTACAGAGACCTCACCAGACATCACAGAGAAGAGCATCCCCCCTACAGAGACCTCACCAGACATCCCAGAGAAGAGCATCCCCCCTACAGAGACCTCACCAGACATCACAGAGAAGAGCATCCCCCCTACAGAGACCTCACCAGACATCCCAGAGAAAAGAGCATCCCCCCTACAGAGACCTCACCAGACATCACAAAGAGCATCCCCCCTCTACAGAGACCTCACCAGACATCACAAAGAGCACCCCCCTACAGAGACCTCACCAGACATCACAGAGAAGAGCATCCCCCCTACAGAGACCTCACAGAGAAGAGCATCCCCCCCTACAGAGACCTCACCAGACACCACAGAGAAGAGCGCCCCCCCTACAGAGACCTCACCAGACATCACAGAGAAGAGCATCCCCCCCTACAGAGACCTCACCAGACACCACAGAGAAGAGCGCCCCCCCTACAGAGACCTCACCAGACATCACAGAGAAAAGAGCATCCCCCCCCTACAGAGACCTCACCAGACATCACAAAGAGCATCCCCCCTCTACAGAGACCTCACCAGACATCACAGAGAAGAGCACCCCCCCCCTTACAGAGACCGCATCAGACATCACAGAGAAGAGCATCCCCCCCCCTACAGAGACCTCACAGAGAAGAGCATCCCCCCTACAGACCTCACCAGACATCCCAGAGAAGAGCATCCCCCCTACAGAGACCTCACCAGACATCCCAGAGAAGAACATCCCCCCCCCTACAGAGACCTCACCAGACATCACAGAGAAGAGCATCCCCCCTACAGAGACCTCATAGAGAAGAGCATCCCCCCTACAGAGACCTCACCAGACATCCCAGAGAAGAGCATCCCCCCTACAGAGACCTCACCAGACATCACAGAGAAGAGCATCCCCCCACTACAGAGACCTCACCAGACATCACAGAGAAGAGCGCCCCCCCTACAGAGACCTCACCAGACATTCCAGAGAAGAGCATACCCCCCTACAGAGACCTCACCAGACATCCCAGAGAAGAGCATCCCCCCCTACAGAGACCTCACCAGACATCACAGAGAAGAGCATCCCCCCCTACAGAGACCTCACCAGACATCACAGAGAAGAGCATCCCCCCCTACAGAGACCTCACCAGACATCCCAGAGAAAAGCATCCCCCCCCCCTACAGAGACCTCACTAGACACCAGAGAAGAGCATCCCCCCCTACAGAGACCTCACCAGACACCAGAGAACAGCATCCCCCCCTACAGAGACCTCACCAGACATCCCAGAGAAAAGAGCATCCCCCCCTACAGAGACCTCACCAGACATCCCAGAGAAAAGAGCATCCCCCCTACAGAGACCTCAGACATCACAGAGAAGAGCGCCCCCCTACAGAGACCTCACAAAGAGCATCCCCACCTACAGAGAACTCACCAGACATCACAAAGAGCATCCCCCCCTACAGAGACCTCACCAGACATCACAGAGAAAAGAGCATCCACCCTACAGAGACCTCATCAGACATCACAGAGAAGAGCGCCCCCCTACAGAGATCTCACCAGACATCACAGAGAAGAGCATCCCCCCTATAGAGACCTCACCAGACATCACAGAGAAGAGCATCCCCCCTACAGAGACCTCACCAGACATCAGAGAAAAGAGCATCCCCCCCTACAGAGACCTCACCAGACATCACAGAGAAGAGCATCCCCCCTACATAGACCTCACCAGACATCACAGAGAAGAGCATCCCCCCTACAGAGACCTCAGACATCACAGAGAAGAGCATCCCCCCTACAGAGACCTCACCAGACATCACAGAGAAGAGCATCCCCCCTACAGAGACCTCACCAGACATCACAGAGAAGAGCATCCCCCCTACAAAGACCTCACCAGACATCCCAGAGAAAAGAGCATCCCCCCCTACAGAGACCTCACCAGACATCACAGAGAAGAGCATCCCCCCTACAGAGACCTCACAGAGAAGAGCATCCCCCCCTACAGAGACCTCACCAGACATCACAGAGAAGAGCATCCCCCCCTACAGAGACCTCACCAGACACCACAGAGAAGAGCATCCCCCCCCTACAGAGACCTCACCAGACACCACAGAGAAGAGCGCCCCCCCTACAGAGACCTCACCAGACATCACAGAGAAAAGAGCATCCCCCCTACAGAGACCTCACCAGACATCACAAAGAGCACCCCCCCTCTACAGAGACCTCACCAGACATCACAGAGAAGAGCATCCCCCCCTACAGAGAACTCACAGAGAAGAGCATCCCCCCTACAGAGACCTCACCAGACACCACAGAGAAGAGCGCCCCCCCTACAGAGACCTCACCAGACATCACAGAGAAGAGCATCCCCCCCCTACAGAGACCTCACCAGACACCACAGAGAAGAGCGCCCCCCCTACAGAGACCTCACCAGACATCACAAAGAGCACCCCCCCTCTACAGAGACCTCACCAGACATCACAAAGAGCACCCCCCCTACAGAGACCTCACCAGACATCACAGAGAAGAGCACCCCCCCCTTACAGAGACCGCATCAGACATCACAGAGAAGAGCATCCCCCCCCTACAGAGACCTCACAGAGAAGAGCATCCCCCCTACAGACCTCACCAGACATCCCAGAGAAGAGCATCCCCCCTACAGAGACCTCACCAGACATCCCAGAGAAGAACATCCCCCCCTACAGAGACCTCACCAGACATCACAGAGAAGAGCATCCCCCCCAACAAAGACCTCACCAGACATCACAGAGAAGAGCATCCCCCCCCTACAGAGACCTCACCAGACATCACAGAGAAGAGCACCCCCCCCCCTTACAGAGACCTCATCAGACATCACAGAGAAGAGCATCCCCCCTACAGAGACCTCACCAGACATCACAGAGAAGAGCGCCCCCCCTACAGAGACCTCACCAGACATCACAGAGAAGAGCGCCCCCCCTACAGAGACCTCACCAGACATTCCAGAGAAGAGCATCCCCCCCTACAGAGACCTCACCAGACATCCCAGAAAAGAGCATCCCCCCTACAGAGACCTCACCAGACATCACAGAGAAGAGCATCCCCCCTACAGAGACCTCACTAGACATCACAGAGAAGAGCATCCCCCCCCTACAGAGACCTCACCAGACATCCCAGAGAAGAGCATCCCCCTACAGAGACCTCACCAGACATCACAGAGAAAAGCATCCCCCCCCCCTACAGAGACCTCACTAGACACCAGAGAAGAGCATCCCCCCCTACAGAGACCTCACCAGACACCAGAGAACAGCATCCCCCCCTACAGAGACCTCACCAGACATCCCAGAGAAAAGAGCATCCCCCCTACAGAGACCTCACCAGACATCCCAGAGAAAAGAGCATCCCCCCTACAGAGACCTCACCAGACATCCCAGAGAAAAGAGCATCCCCCCCTACAGAGACCTCAGACATCACAGAGAAGAGCGCCCCCCTACAGAGACCTCACAAAGAGCATCCCCACCTACAGAGAACTCACCAGACATCACAAAGAGCATCCCCCCCCCCTACAGAGACCTCACCAGACATCACAGAGAAAAGAGCATCCCCCCTACAGAGACCTCACCAGACATCACAGAGAAAAGAGCATCCCCCCTACAGAGACCTTACCAGACATCACAGAGAAAAGAGCATCCCCCCTACAGAGACCTCACCAGACATCACAGAGAAGAGCATCCGCCCTACAAAGACCTCACCAGACATCACAGAGAAAAGAGCATCCACCCTACAGAGACCTCATCAGACATCACAGAGAAGAGCGCCCCCCTACAGAGATCTCACCAGACATCACAGAGAAAAGAGCATCCCCCCCTACAGAGACCTCACCAGACATCACAGAGAAGAGCATCCCCCCTACAGAGACCTCACCAGACATCACAGAGAAAAGAGCATCCACCCTACAGAGACCTCATCAGACATCACAGAGAAGAGCGCCCCCCTACAGAGAACTCACCAGACATCACAGAGAAGAGCATCCCCCCTACAGAGACCTCACCAGACATCACAGAGAAGAGCATCCCCCCTACAGAGACCTCACCAGACATCACAGAGAAGAGCGCCCCCCCTACAGAGACCTCACCAGACATCACAGAGAAGAGCATCCCCCCCTACAGACCTCACCAGACATCACAGAGAAGAGCATCCCCCCTACAGAGACCTCACCAGACATCACAGAGAAAAGAGCATCCCCCCCTACAGAGACCTCACCAGACATCACAGAGAAGAGCGCCCCCCCTACAGAGACCTCACCAAACATCCGAGAGAAAAGAGCATCCCCCCCTACATAGACCTCACCAGACATCCCAGAGAAGAGCATCCCCCCTACAGAGACCTCACCAGACATCACAGAGAAGAGCATCCCCCCTACAGAGACCTCACCAGACATCACAGAGAAAAGCATCCCCCCCCCCTACAGAGACCTCACTAGACACCAGAGAAGAGCATCCCCCCCTACAGAGACCTCACCAGACACCAGAGAACAGCATCCCCCCCCTACAGAGACCTCACCAGACATCCCAGAGAAAAGAGCATCCCCCCCTACAGAGACCTCACCAGACATCCCAGAGAAAAGAGCATCCCCCCCTACAGAGACCTCACCAGACATCCCAGAGAAAAGAGCATCCCCCCTACAGAGACCTCAGACATCACAGAGAAGAGCGCCCCCCTACAGAGACCTCACAAAGAGCATCCCCACCTACAGAGAACTCACCAGACATCACAGAGAAGAGCATCCCCCCCTACAGAGACCTCACCAGACATCACAGAGAAAAGAGCATCCCCCCTACAGAGACCTCACCAGACATCACAGAGAAAAGAGCATCCCCCTACAGAGACCTCACCAGACATCACAGAGAAGAGCATCCCCCCTACAGAGACCTCACCAGACATCACAGAGAAGAGCATCCGCCCTACAGAGACCTCACCAGACATCACAGAGAAAAGAGCATCCCCCCTACAGAGACCTCACCAGACATCACAGAGAAAAGAGCATCCCCCTACAGAGACCTCACCAGACATCACAGAGAAGAACATCCCCCCTACAGAGACCTCACCAGACATCACAGAGAAAAGAGCATCCCCCCCTACAGAGACCTCACCAGACATCACAGAGAAGAGCGCCCCCCCTACAGAGACCTCACCAAACATCCGAGAGAAAAGAGCATCCCCCCCTACATAGACCTCACCAGACATCCCAGAGAAAAGAGCATCCCCCCCTACAGAGACCTCACCAGACATCACAGAGAAGAGCATCCCCCCCTACAGAGACCTCACCAGACATCACAGAGAAAAGCATCCCCCCTACAGAGACCTCACCAGACATTACAGAGAAAAGCATCCCCCCTACAGAGACCTCACCAGACATCACAGAGAAAAGCATCCCCCCTACAGAGACCTCACCAGACATCCCAGAGAAGAGCATCCCCCCCTACAGAGACCTCACCAGACATCACAGAGAAAAGAGCATCCCCCCCTACAGAGACCTCACCAGACATCACAGAGAAGAACATCCCCCCCTACAGAGACCTCACCAGACATCCCAGAGAAAAGAGCATCCCCCCTACAGACCTCACCAGACATCACAGAGAAAAGAGCATCCCCCCTAGAGAGACCTCACCAGACATCACAGAGAAGAGCATCCCCCCTACAGAGACCTCACCAGACATCACAGAGAAAAGAGCATCCCCCCCTACAGAGACCTCACCAGACATCCCAGAGAAAAGAGCATCCCCCCCTACAGAGACCTCACCAGACATCACAGAGAAGAGCGCCCCCCCTACAGAGACCTCACCAAACATCCCAGAGAAAAGAGCATCCCCCCCTACAGAGACCTCATCAGACATCACAGAGAAAAGAGCATCCCCCCCTACAGAGACCTCACCAGACATCACAGAGAAGAGCATCCCCCCCTACAGAGACCTCACCAGATATCCCAGAGAAAAGAGCATCCCCCCTACAGAGACCTCACCAGACATCACAGAGAAGAGCATCCCCCCCTACAGAGACCTCACCAGACACCACAGAGAAGAGCATCCCCCCTACAGACCTCACCAGACATCCCAGAGAAGAGCATCCCCCCTACAGAGACCTCACCAGACATCCCAGAGAAGAACATCCCCCCCTACAGAGACCTCACCAGACATCACAGAGAAGAGCATCCCCCCCTACAGAGACCTCACCAGACATCACAGAGAAGAGCATCCCCCCCTACAGAGACCTCACCAGACATCACAGAGAAAAGCATCCCGCCTACAGAGACCTCACCAGACATCACAGAGAAGAGCATCCCCCCCTACAGAGACCTCACTAGACACCACAGAGAAGAGCATCCCCCCTACAGAGACCTCACCAGACATCACAGAGAAGAGCATCCCCCCTACAGAGACCTCACCAGACATCCCAGAGAAGAGCATCCCCCCTACAGAGACCTCACCAGACATCACAGAGAAGAGCATCCCCCCTACAGAGACCTCACCAGACATCCCAGAGAAAAGAGCATCCCCCCTACAGAGACCTCACCAGACATCACAAAGAGCATCCCCCCTCTACAGAGACCTCACCAGACATCACAAAGAGCACCCCCCTACAGAGACCTCACCAGACATCACAGAGAAGAGCATCCCCCCTACAGAGACCTCACAGAGAAGAGCATCCCCCCCTACAGAGACCTCATCAGACACCACAGAGAAGAGCGCCCCCCCTACAGAGACCTCACCAGACATCACAGAGAAGAGCATCCCCCCCTACAGAGACCTCACCAGACACCACAGAGAAGAGCGCCCCCCCTACAGAGACCTCACCAGACATCACAGAGAAAAGAGCATCCCCCCCCTACAGAGACCTCACCAGACATCACAAAGAGCATCCCCCCTCTACAGAGACCTCACCAGACATCACAGAGAAGAGCACCCCCCCCTTACAGAGACCGCATCAGACATCACAGAGAAGAGCATCCCCCCCCTACAGAGACCTCACAGAGAAGAGCATCCCCCCTACAGACCTCACCAGACATCCCAGAGAAGAGCATCCCCCCTACAGAGACCTCACCAGACATCCCAGAGAAGAACATCCCCCCCCCCTACAGAGACCTCACCAGACATCACAGAGAAGAGCATCCCCCCCTACAGAGACCTCACCAGACATCACAGAGAAGAGCATCCCCCCCTACAGAGACCTCACCAGACATCACAGAGAAGAGCATCCCCCCCTACAGAGACCTCACCAGACATCACAGAGAAGAGCACCCCCCCCCCTTACAGAGACCGCATCAGACATCACAGAGAAGAGCATCCCCCCTACAGAGACCTCATAGAGAAGAGCATCCCCCCTACAGAGACCTCACCAGACATCCCAGAGAAGAGCATCCCCCCTACAGAGACCTCACCAGACATCACAGAGAAGAGCATCCCCCCACTACAGAGACCTCACCAGACATCACAGAGAAGAGCGCCCCCCCTACAGAGACCTCACCAGACATTCCAGAGAAGAGCATACCCCCCTACAGAGACCTCACCAGACATCCCAGAGAAGAGCATCCCCCCCTACAGAGACCTCACCAGACATCACAGAGAAGAGCATCCCCCCCTACAGAGACCTCACCAGACATCACAGAGAAGAGCATCCCCCCCTACAGAGACCTCACCAGACATCCCAGAGAAAAGCATCCCCCCCCCCTACAGAGACCTCACTAGACACCAGAGAAGAGCATCCCCCCCTACAGAGACCTCACCAGACACCAGAGAACAGCATCCCCCCCTACAGAGACCTCACCAGACATCCCAGAGAAAAGAGCATCCCCCCCTACAGAGACCTCACCAGACATCCCAGAGAAAAGAGCATCCCCCCTACAGAGACCTCAGACATCACAGAGAAGAGCGCCCCCCTACAGAGACCTCACAAAGAGCATCCCCACCTACAGAGAACTCACCAGACATCACAAAGAGCATCCCCCCCTACAGAGACCTCACCAGACATCACAGAGAAAAGAGCATCCACCCTACAGAGACCTCATCAGACATCACAGAGAAGAGCGCCCCCTACAGAGATCTCACCAGACATCACAGAGAAGAGCATCCCCCCTATAGAGACCTCACCAGACATCACAGAGAAGAGCATCCCCCCTACAGAGACCTCACCAGACATCAGAGAAAAGAGCATCCCCCCCTACAGAGACCTCACCAGACATCACAGAGAAGAGCATCCCCCCTACATAGACCTCACCAGACATCACAGAGAAGAGCATCCCCCCTACAGAGACCTCAGACATCACAGAGAAGAGCATCCCCCCTACAGAGACCTCACCAGACATCACAGAGAAGAGCATCCCCCCTACAGAGACCTCACCAGACATCACAGAGAAGAGCATCCCCCCTACAAAGACCTCACCAGACATCCCAGAGAAAAGAGCATCCCCCCCTACAGAGACCTCACCAGACATCACAGAGAAGAGCATCCCCCCTACAGAGACCTCACAGAGAAGAGCATCCCCCCCTACAGAGACCTCACCAGACATCACAGAGAAGAGCATCCCCCCCTACAGAGACCTCACCAGACACCACAGAGAAGAGCATCCCCCCCCTACAGAGACCTCACCAGACACCACAGAGAAGAGCGCCCCCCCTACAGAGACCTCACCAGACATCACAGAGAAAAGAGCATCCCCCCTACAGAGACCTCACCAGACATCACAAAGAGCACCCCCCCTCTACAGAGACCTCACCAGACATCACAGAGAAGAGCATCCCCCCCTACAGAGAACTCACAGAGAAGAGCATCCCCCCTACAGAGACCTCACCAGACACCACAGAGAAGAGCGCCCCCCCTACAGAGACCTCACCAGACATCACAGAGAAGAGCATCCCCCCCCTACAGAGACCTCACCAGACACCACAGAGAAGAGCGCCCCCCCTACAGAGACCTCACCAGACATCACAAAGAGCACCCCCCCTCTACAGAGACCTCACCAGACATCACAAAGAGCACCCCCCCTACAGAGACCTCACCAGACATCACAAAGAGCACCCCCCCTACAGAGACCTCACCAGACATCACAGAGAAGAGCACCCCCCCCTTACAGAGACCGCATCAGACATCACAGAGAAGAGCATCCCCCCCCTACAGAGACCTCACAGAGAAGAGCATCCCCCCTACAGACCTCACCAGACATCCCAGAGAAGAGCATCCCCCCTACAGAGACCTCACCAGACATCCCAGAGAAGAACATCCCCCCCTACAGAGACCTCACCAGACATCACAGAGAAGAGCATCCCCCCCAACAAAGACCTCACCAGACATCACAGAGAAGAGCATCCCCCCCCTACAGAGACCTCACCAGACATCACAGAGAAGAGCACCCCCCCCCCCTTACAGAGACCTCATCAGACATCACAGAGAAGAGCATCCCCCCTACAGAGACCTCACCAGACATCACAGAGAAGAGCGCCCCCCCTACAGAGACCTCACCAGACATCACAGAGAAGAGCGCCCCCCCTACAGAGACCTCACCAGACATTCCAGAGAAGAGCATCCCCCCCTACAGAGACCTCACCAGACATCCCAGAAAAGAGCATCCCCCCCTACAGAGACCTCACCAGACATCACAGAGAAGAGCATCCCCCCCTACAGAGACCTCACTAGACATCACAGAGAAGAGCATCCCCCCCCTACAGAGACCTCACCAGACATCCCAGAGAAGAGCATCCCCCTACAGAGACCTCACCAGACATCACAGAGAAAAGCATCCCCCCCCCCTACAGAGACCTCACTAGACACCAGAGAAGAGCATCCCCCCCTACAGAGACCTCACCAGACACCAGAGAACAGCATCCCCCCCTACAGAGACCTCACCAGACATCCCAGAGAAAAGAGCATCCCCCCTACAGAGACCTCACCAGACATCCCAGAGAAAAGAGCATCCCCCCTACAGAGACCTCACCAGACATCCCAGAGAAAAGAGCATCCCCCCCTACAGAGACCTCAGACATCACAGAGAAGAGCGCCCCCCTACAGAGACCTCACAAAGAGCATCCCCACCTACAGAGAACTCACCAGACATCACAAAGAGCATCCCCCCCCCTACAGAGACCTCACCAGACATCACAGAGAAAAGAGCATCCCCCCTACAGAGACCTCACCAGACATCACAGAGAAAAGAGCATCCCCCCTACAGAGACCTTACCAGACATCACAGAGAAAAGAGCATCCCCCCTACAGAGACCTCACCAGACATCACAGAGAAGAGCATCCGCCCTACAAAGACCTCACCAGACATCACAGAGAAAAGAGCATCCACCCTACAGAGACCTCATCAGACATCACAGAGAAGAGCGCCCCCCTACAGAGATCTCACCAGACATCACAGAGAAAAGAGCATCCCCCCCTACAGAGACCTCACCAGACATCACAGAGAAGAGCATCCCCCCTACAGAGACCTCACCAGACATCACAGAGAAAAGAGCATCCACCCTACAGAGACCTCATCAGACATCACAGAGAAGAGCGCCCCCCTACAGAGAACTCACCAGACATCACAGAGAAGAGCATCCCCCCTACAGAGACCTCACCAGACATCACAGAGAAGAGCATCCCCCCTACAGAGACCTCACCAGACATCACAGAGAAGAGCGCCCCCCCTACAGAGACCTCACCAGACATCACAGAGAAGAGCATCCCCCCCTACAGACCTCACCAGACATCACAGAGAAGAGCATCCCCCCTACAGAGACCTCACCAGACATCACAGAGAAAAGAGCATCCCCCCCCTACAGAGACCTCACCAGACATCACAGAGAAGAGCGCCCCCCCTACAGAGACCTCACCAAACATCCGAGAGAAAAGAGCATCCCCCCCTACATAGACCTCACCAGACATCCCAGAGAAGAGCATCCCCCCTACAGAGACCTCACCAGACATCACAGAGAAGAGCATCCCCCCTACAGAGACCTCACCAGACATCACAGAGAAAAGCATCCCCCCCCTACAGAGACCTCACTAGACACCAGAGAAGAGCATCCCCCCCCTACAGAGACCTCACCAGACACCAGAGAACAGCATCCCCCCCCTACAGAGACCTCACCAGACATCCCAGAGAAAAGAGCATCCCCCCCTACAGAGACCTCACCAGACATCCCAGAGAAAAGAGCATCCCCCCCTACAGAGACCTCACCAGACATCCCAGAGAAAAGAGCATCCCCCCTACAGAGACCTCAGACATCACAGAGAAGAGCGCCCCCCTACAGAGACCTCACAAAGAGCATCCCCACCTACAGAGAACTCACCAGACATCACAGAGAAGAGCATCCCCCCCTACAGAGACCTCACCAGACATCACAGAGAAAAGAGCATCCCCCCTACAGAGACCTCACCAGACATCACAGAGAAAAGAGCATCCCCCTACAGAGACCTCACCAGACATCACAGAGAAGAGCATCCCCCCTACAGAGACCTCACCAGACATCACAGAGAAGAGCATCCGCCCTACAGAGACCTCACCAGACATCACAGAGAAAAGAGCATCCCCCCTACAGAGACCTCACCAGACATCACAGAGAAAAGAGCATCCCCCTACAGAGACCTCACCAGACATCACAGAGAAGAACATCCCCCCTACAGAGACCTCACCAGACATCACAGAGAAAAGAGCATCCCCCCCTACAGAGACCTCACCAGACATCACAGAGAAGAGCGCCCCCCCCTACAGAGACCTCACCAAACATCCGAGAGAAAAGAGCATCCCCCCCTACATAGACCTCACCAGACATCCCAGAGAAAAGAGCATCCCCCCCTACAGAGACCTCACCAGACATCACAGAGAAGAGCATCCCCCCCTACAGAGACCTCACCAGACATCACAGAGAAAAGCATCCCCCCTACAGAGACCTCACCAGACATTACAGAGAAAAGCATCCCCCCTACAGAGACCTCACCAGACATCACAGAGAAAAGCATCCCCCCTACAGAGACCTCACCAGACATCCCAGAGAAGAGCATCCCCCCCTCAGAGACCTCACCAGACATCACAGAGAAGAGCATCCCCCCCTACAGAGACCTCACCAGACATCACAGAGAAAAGAGCATCCCCCCCTACAGAGACCTCACCAGACATCACAGAGAAGAACATCCCCCCTACATAGACCTCACCAGACATCCCAGAGAAAAGAGCATCCCCCCTACAGAGACCTCACCAGACATTACAGAGAAAAGAGCATCCCCCCTACAGAGACCTCACCAGACATCACAGAGAAAAGAGCATCCCCCCCTACAGAGACCTCACCAGACATCACAGAGAAGAGCGCCCCCCCTACAGAGACCTCACCAAACATCCGAGAGAAAAGAGCATCCCCCCTACAGAGACCTCACCAGACATCCCAGAGAAGAGCATCCCCCCTCTACAGAGACCTCACCAGACATCCCAGAGAAAAGAGCATCCCCCCCTACAGAGACCTCACCAGACATCCCAGAGAAGAGCATCCCCCCTCTACAGAGACCTCACCAGACATCACAGAGAAGAGCGCCCCCCCTACAGAGACCTCATCAGACATCACAGAGAAGAGCATCCCCCCCTACAGAGACCTCACCAGACATCACAGAGAAGAGCGCCCCCCCTACAGAGACCTCACCAGACATCACAGAGAAAAGAGCATCCCCCCTACAGAGACCTCACCAGACATCACAAAGAGCACCCCCCCTCTACAGAGACCTCACCAGACATCACAGAGAAGAGCATCCCCCCCTACAGAGAACTCACAGAGAAGAGCATCCCCCCTACAGAGACCTCACCAGACACCACAGAGAAGAGCGCCCCCCCTACAGAGACCTCACCAGACATCACAGAGAAGAGCATCCCCCCCCTACAGAGACCTCACCAGACACCACAGAGAAGAGCGCCCCCCCTACAGAGACCTCACCAGACATCACAAAGAGCACCCCCCCTCTACAGAGACCTCACCAGACATCACAAAGAGCACCCCCCCTACAGAGACCTCACCAGACATCACAAAGAGCACCCCCCCTACAGAGACCTCACCAGACATCACAGAGAAGAGCACCCCCCCCTTACAGAGACCGCATCAGACATCACAGAGAAGAGCATCCCCCCCCTACAGAGACCTCACAGAGAAGAGCATCCCCCCTACAGACCTCACCAGACATCCCAGAGAAGAGCATCCCCCCTACAGAGACCTCACCAGACATCCCAGAGAAGAACATCCCCCCCTACAGAGACCTCACCAGACATCACAGAGAAGAGCATCCCCCCCAACAAAGACCTCACCAGACATCACAGAGAAGAGCATCCCCCCCCTACAGAGACCTCACCAGACATCACAGAGAAGAGCACCCCCCCCCCTTACAGAGACCTCATCAGACATCACAGAGAAGAGCATCCCCCCTACAGAGACCTCACCAGACATCACAGAGAAGAGCGCCCCCCCTACAGAGACCTCACCAGACATCACAGAGAAGAGCGCCCCCCCTACAGAGACCTCACCAGACATTCCAGAGAAGAGCATCCCCCCCTACAGAGACCTCACCAGACATCCCAGAAAAGAGCATCCCCCCCTACAGAGACCTCACCAGACATCACAGAGAAGAGCATCCCCCCCTACAGAGACCTCACTAGACATCACAGAGAAGAGCATCCCCCCCCTACAGAGACCTCACCAGACATCCCAGAGAAGAGCATCCCCCTACAGAGACCTCACCAGACATCACAGAGAAAAGCATCCCCCCCCCCTACAGAGACCTCACTAGACACCAGAGAAGAGCATCCCCCCCTACAGAGACCTCACCAGACACCAGAGAACAGCATCCCCCCCTACAGAGACCTCACCAGACATCCCAGAGAAAAGAGCATCCCCCCTACAGAGACCTCACCAGACATCCCAGAGAAAAGAGCATCCCCCCTACAGAGACCTCACCAGACATCCCAGAGAAAAGAGCATCCCCCCCTACAGAGACCTCAGACATCACAGAGAAGAGCGCCCCCCTACAGAGACCTCACAAAGAGCATCCCCACCTACAGAGAACTCACCAGACATCACAAAGAGCATCCCCCCCCCCTACAGAGACCTCACCAGACATCACAGAGAAAAGAGCATCCCCCCTACAGAGACCTCACCAGACATCACAGAGAAAAGAGCATCCCCCCTACAGAGACCTTACCAGACATCACAGAGAAAAGAGCATCCCCCCTACAGAGACCTCACCAGACATCACAGAGAAGAGCATCCGCCCTACAAAGACCTCACCAGACATCACAGAGAAAAGAGCATCCACCCTACAGAGACCTCATCAGACATCACAGAGAAGAGCGCCCCCCTACAGAGATCTCACCAGACATCACAGAGAAAAGAGCATCCCCCCCTACAGAGACCTCACCAGACATCACAGAGAAGAGCATCCCCCCTACAGAGACCTCACCAGACATCACAGAGAAAAGAGCATCCACCCTACAGAGACCTCATCAGACATCACAGAGAAGAGCGCCCCCCTACAGAGAACTCACCAGACATCACAGAGAAGAGCATCCCCCCTACAGAGACCTCACCAGACATCACAGAGAAGAGCATCCCCCCTACAGAGACCTCACCAGACATCACAGAGAAGAGCGCCCCCCCTACAGAGACCTCACCAGACATCACAGAGAAGAGCATCCCCCCCTACAGACCTCACCAGACATCACAGAGAAGAGCATCCCCCCTACAGAGACCTCACCAGACATCACAGAGAAAAGAGCATCCCCCCCTACAGAGACCTCACCAGACATCACAGAGAAGAGCGCCCCCCCTACAGAGACCTCACCAAACATCCGAGAGAAAAGAGCATCCCCCCCTACATAGACCTCACCAGACATCCCAGAGAAGAGCATCCCCCCTACAGAGACCTCACCAGACATCACAGAGAAGAGCATCCCCCCTACAGAGACCTCACCAGACATCACAGAGAAAAGCATCCCCCCCCTACAGAGACCTCACTAGACACCAGAGAAGAGCATCCCCCCCCTACAGAGACCTCACCAGACACCAGAGAACAGCATCCCCCCCCTACAGAGACCTCACCAGACATCCCAGAGAAAAGAGCATCCCCCCCTACAGAGACCTCACCAGACATCCCAGAGAAAAGAGCATCCCCCCCTACAGAGACCTCACCAGACATCCCAGAGAAAAGAGCATCCCCCCTACAGAGACCTCAGACATCACAGAGAAGAGCGCCCCCCTACAGAGACCTCACAAAGAGCATCCCCACCTACAGAGAACTCACCAGACATCACAGAGAAGAGCATCCCCCCCTACAGAGACCTCACCAGACATCACAGAGAAAAGAGCATCCCCCCTACAGAGACCTCACCAGACATCACAGAGAAAAGAGCATCCCCCTACAGAGACCTCACCAGACATCACAGAGAAGAGCATCCCCCCTACAGAGACCTCACCAGACATCACAGAGAAGAGCATCCGCCCTACAGAGACCTCACCAGACATCACAGAGAAAAGAGCATCCCCCCTACAGAGACCTCACCAGACATCACAGAGAAAAGAGCATCCCCCTACAGAGACCTCACCAGACATCACAGAGAAGAACATCCCCCCTACAGAGACCTCACCAGACATCACAGAGAAAAGAGCATCCCCCCCTACAGAGACCTCACCAGACATCACAGAGAAGAGCGCCCCCCCTACAGAGACCTCACCAAACATCCGAGAGAAAAGAGCATCCCCCCCTACATAGACCTCACCAGACATCCCAGAGAAAAGAGCATCCCCCCCTACAGAGACCTCACCAGACATCACAAAGAGCATCCCCCCCTACAGAGACCTCACCAGACATCACAGAGAAAAGCATCCCCCCTACAGAGACCTCACCAGACATTACAGAGAAAAGCATCCCCCCTACAGAGACCTCACCAGACATCACAGAGAAAAGCATCCCCCCTACAGAGACCTCACCAGACATCCCAGAGAAGAGCATCCCCCCCTCAGAGACCTCACCAGACATCACAGAGAAGAGCATCCCCCCCTACAGAGACCTCACCAGACATCACAGAGAAAAGAGCATCCCCCCCTACAGAGACCTCACCAGACATCACAGAGAAGAACATCCCCCCTACATAGACCTCACCAGACATCCCAGAGAAAAGAGCATCCCCCCTACAGAGACCTCACCAGACATTACAGAGAAAAGAGCATCCCCCCTACAGAGACCTCACCAGACATCACAGAGAAAAGAGCATCCCCCCCTACAGAGACCTCACCAGACATCACAGAGAAGAGCGCCCCCCCTACAGAGACCTCACCAAACATCCGAGAGAAAAGAGCATCCCCCCCTACATAGACCTCACCAGACATCCCAGAGAAAAGAGCATCCCCCCCTACAGAGACCTCACCAGACATCCCAGAGAAGAGCATCCCCCCTCTACAGAGACCTCACCAGACATCACAGAGAAGAGCGCCCCCCCTACAGAGACCTCATCAGACATCACAGAGAAGAGCATCCCCCCCTACAGAGACCTCACCAGACATCACAGAGAAGAGCGCCCCCCCTACAGAGACCTCATCAGACATCACAGAGAAGAGCGCCCCCCCTACAGAGACCTCATCAGACATCACAGAGAAGAGCATCCCCCCCTACAGAGACCTCACCAGACATCACAGAGAAAAGAGCATCCCCCCCCTACAGAGACCTCACCAGACATCCCAGAGAAAAGAGCATCCCCCCTACATAGACCTCACCAGACATTCCAGAGAAAAGAGCATCCCCCCTACATAGACCTCACCAGACATCACAGAGAAAAGAGCATCCCCCCTACATAGACCTCACCAGACATCACAGAGAAAAGCTCCCACTCACAATGTATCCTGCGTCCAGGCAGCAGCGCAGACAGTCCTGAAATAGACAATGCTCAGTTATGACCACCAGGAGACAGTACAGTGAAATGAATGACTACAGCCAGGGGGCGCTCTACTCACCAGATTTGTGTCATGTTCATGGCCAGAGGCTCGCATACATCTGTTCATGGAGCCGACATCAGGGCAGTGCCGCTTCTGTAAAAGAGGAAGAGACATGAAGATCCCAGATCCACCCCCACAGAGGACCACGTGTGTCACCAGAGGTGGAGGACCACCTACCATCATCTACCCCCAATGTGAGGAGAACGACCACCAGAGGAAGACACATGATGCCATACACCCCCACAGAGGACCACATGTGTCACCAGAGGTGGAGGACCACCTACCATCATCTACCTCCAATGTGAGGAGAACGACCACCAGAGGAAGACATATGATCCCATACACCTCCACAGAGGACCACGTGTGTCACCAGAGGTGGAGGACCACCTACCATCATCTACCTCCAATGTGAGGAGAACGACCACCAGAGGAAGACACATGATGCCATACACCTCCAAAGAAGACCACGTGTGTCACCAGAGGAGGAGGACCACCTACCATCATCTACCTCCAATGTGAGGAGAACGACCACCAGAGGAAGACATATGATCCCATACACCTCCACAGAGGACCACGTGTGTCACCAGAGGTGGAGGACCACCTACCATCATCTACCTCCAATGTGAGGAGAACGACCACCAGAGGAAGACACATGATGCCATACACCTCCAAAGAAGACCACGTGTGTCACCAGAGGTGGAGGACCTCCGATCATCATCTAACTCCAATGTGAGAACGACCACCAGAGGAAGACACATGATCCCATACACCCCCACAGAGGACCACATGTGTCACCAGAGGTGGAGGACCACCTACCATCATCTACCTCCAATGTGAGGAGAACGACCACCAGAGGAAGACATATGATCCTATACACCTCCACAGAGGACCACATGTGTCACCAGAGGTGGAGGACCACCTACCATCATCTACCCCCAATGTGAGGAGAACGACCACCAGAGGAAGACACATGATGCCATACACCTCCACAGAGGACCACGTGTGTCACCAGAGGTGGAGGACCTCCGATCATCATCTACCCCCAATGTGAGGAGAACGACCACCAGAGGAAGACACATGATGCCATACACCCCCACAGAGGACCACATGTGTCACCAGAGGTGGAGGACCACCTACCATCATCTACCCCCAATGTGAGAACGACCACCAGAGGAAGACACATTATCCCATACACCCCCACAGAGGACCACGTGTGTCACCATAGGTGGAGGACCACCGATCATCATCTACCTCCAATGTGAGGAGAACGACCACCAGAGGAAGACACATGATCCCATACACCCCCACAGAGGACCACGTGTGTCACCAGAAGTGGAGGATCACCTACCATCATCTACCCCCAATGTGAGGAGAACGACCAGAGGAAGACATATGATCCCATACACCTCCACAGAGGACCACGTGTCACCAGAGGTGGAGGACCACCTACCATCATCTACCCCCAATGTGAGGAGAACGACCACCAGAGGAAGACATATGATCCCATACACCTCCACAGAGGACCACGTGTCACCAGAGGTGGAGGACCTCCGATCATCATCTACCCCCAATGTGAGGAGAACGACCAGAGGAAGACATGATCCCATACACCCCCAAAGAAGACCACGTGTGTCACCAGAGGTGGAGGACCTCCGATCATCATCTACCCCCAATGTGAGGAGAACGACCAGAGGAAGACACATGATCCCATACACCCCCACAGAGGACCACGTGTGTCACCAGAGGTGGAGGACCACCTACCATCATCTACCCCCAATGTGAGGAGAATGACCACCAGAGGAAGACACATGATCCCATACACCCCCACAGAGGACCACGTGTGTCACCAGAGGTGGAGGACCACCTACCATCATCTACCCCCAATGTGAGAACGACCACCAGAGGAAGACACATGATCCCATACACCCCCACAGAGGACCACGTGTGTCACCAGAGGTGGAGGACCTCCGATCATCATCTACCTCCAATGTGAGGAGAACGACCACCAGAGGAAGACACATGATCCCATACACCCCCACAGAGGACCACATGTGTCACCAGAGGTGGAGGACCACCTACCATCATCTACCCCCAATGTGAGGAGAACGACCAGAGGAAGACACATGATCCCATACACCCCCACAGAGGACCACGTGTGTCACCAGAAGTGGAGGACCACCTATCATCATCTACCCCCAAAGAAAAACGACCACCAGAGGAAGACACATGATCCCATATACACCCCCAAAGAAGACCACGTGTGTCACCAGAGGTGGAGGACCACCTACCATCATCTACCCCCAAAGAGGACCACGTGTGTCACCAGAGGAGGACCACCGATCATCATCTACCCCCAATGTGAGGAGAACAACCAGAGGAAGACACATGATTCCATACACCCCCACAGAGGACCACATGTGTCACCAGAGGTGGAGGACCACCTACCATCATCTACCCCCAATGTGAGGAGAACGACCACCAGAGGAAGACACATGATCCCATACACCTCCACAGAGGACCACGTGTGTCACCAGAGGTGGAGGACCTCCGATCATCATCTACCCCCAATGTGAGGAGAACGACCACCAGAGGAAGACACATGATCCCATACACCTCCACAGAGGACCACGTGTGTCACCAGAGGTGGAGGACCACCTACCATCATCTACCCCCAATGTGAGAACGACCACCAGAGGAAGACACATGATCCCATACACCCCCACAGAGGACCACATGTGTCACCAGAGGTGGAGGACCACCTACCATCATCTACCCCCAATGTGAGAATGACCACCAGAGGAAGACATGATCCCATACACCCCCACAGAGGACCACGTGTGTCACCAGAGGTGGAGGACCACCTACCATCATCTACCTCCAATGTGAGAACGACCACCAGAGGAAGACACATGATGCCATACACCTCCACAGAGGACCACGTGTGTCACCAGAGGTGGAGGACCACCTACCATCATCTACCCCCAATGTGAGGAGAACGACCACCAGAGGAAGCCATCATCTACCTGCTTCTTGTGTGCCCGCTCTTCAGGTTGGTTCTCACTGGCCCCAGGGTCCTCCGAGCTGCCTCCATCACTTCTCTTTCTCTTTCCCGGGGGTCGTTTTCTGTAGGGTTCTTCCAGAGGGGCAGACTCCATGGTGACATCTCTCTACAGGAAGAAACCATTGTGAGGATGAGGGACCCGGGCCAATCACCCCGAGGAGGGCCTACCCATAACTCCCTGCCCCATCACCCTGAATCTCCTTATACTCCATAACATCAGGACCACAGAACCCTAACCTGTCACCCCACCCATCACCAGGACCACAGAACCCTAACCTGTCACCCCACCCACCACCAGGACCACAGAACCCTAACCTCTCACCCCACCCACCACCAGGACCACAGAACCCTAACCTCTCACCCCACCCACCACCAGGACCACAGAACCCTAACCTCTCACCCCACCCACCACCAGGACCACAGAACCCTAACCTCTCACCCCACCCACCACCAGGACCACAGAACCCTAACCTCTCACCCCACCCACCACCAGGACCACAGAACCCTAACCTCTCACCCCACCCACCACCAGGACCACAGAACCCTAACCTCTCACCCCACCCACCACCAGGACCACAGAACCCTAACCTCTCACCTGTCACCCCACCCACCACCAGGACCACAGAACCCTCACCTGTCACCCCACCCACCACCAGGACCACAGAACCCTAACCTCTCACCCCACCCACCACCAGGACCACAGAACCCTAACCTCTCACCCCACCCACCACCAGGACCACAGAACCCTAACCTCTCACCCCACCCACCACCAGGACCACAGAACCCTAACCTGTCACCCCACCCACCACGAGGACCACAGAACCCTAACCTCTCACCTGTCACCCCACCCACCACCAGGACCACAGAACCCTAACCTGTCACCCCACCCACCACCAGGACCACAGAACCCTAACCTCTCACCCCACCCACCACCAGGACCACAGAACCCTAACCTCTCACCTGTCACCCCACCCACCACCAGGACCACAGAACCCTAACCTCTCACCCCACCCACCACCAGGACCACAGAACCCTAACCTCTAACCTCTCACCCCACCCACCACCAGGACCACAGAACCCTAACCTCTCACCCCACCCACCACCAGGACCACAGAACCCTAACCTCTCACCCCACCCACCACCAGGACCACAGAACCCTAACCTCTCACCCCACCCACCACCAGGACCACAGAACCCTAACCTCTCACCCCACCCACCACCAGGACCACAGAACCCTAACCTCTCACCTGTCACCCCACCCACCACCAGGACCCTAACCTCTCACCTGTCACCCCACCCACCACCAGGACCACAGAGCCCTAACCTCTCACCCTACCCACCACCAGGACCACAGAACCCTAACCTGTCACCCCACCCACCACCAGGACCACAGAACCCTAACCTCTCACCCCACCCACCACCAGGACCACAGAACCCTAACCTGTCACCCCACCCACCACCAGGACCACAGAACCCTAACCTGTCACCCCACCCACCACCAGGACCACAGAACCCTAACCTCTCACCCCACCCACCACCAGGACCACAGAACCCTAACCTCTAACCTCTCACCCCACCCACCACCAGGACCACAGAACCCTAACCTCTCACCTGTCACCCCACCCACCACCAGGACCACAGAACCCTAACCTCTCACCCCACCCACCACCAGGACCACAGAACCCTAACCTCTAACCTCTCACCCCACCCACCACCAGGACCACAGAACCCTAACCTCTTACCCCACCAGGACTACAGAACCCCAACCTCCTACTCCTTATCCCACACACCACCAGGACCACAGGGGCCCCAACCTGTCACCCACAGGCCCCTCCTCACCTGCATGGCCTCCAGGCTACCATAGCTGCTGATACAGAAGCCATCGATGAGGTCTTCTTCCCGTAGGATGGCGCTTTCATCACCTCTCTTCCGCCTTTTCTTCTTGCGCTGTGGGCGTGGCCAGATCACGGGCTCCGGACTTGAAGATAAGGAGTTTGCAGGTGAAGGGCCCCTCTGTCGGTCCCTCTGAGCCTTTGAGCGTCTGTGTGGGAGACGGGGCCCAGGACGGCTCCTGGGTACATGTGGTGGGGCCTCCATGTCAGGGACCTTATCCTCCAGGGTAGAGCATATCTCTGCACTACACCCTCTACTCTGGCCCACCAGGAGCGATGGCTGCGTGGGACTCGTGGTGAGACGGTGGTGGGGGGGGGCGCTCACTAGAGACTGGGGAGAGGACCAAACCTGAGCTCTGGGGGCCAACAGGGAGAGGAGGCTGGGGGCCACATGAAAGGGCACAGAGATGTGGGGGGCACGCACCCTGGAGATAAGGGGGGGCACGGACCCTGGAGATAAGGAGGGGGGGCACGAACCCTGGAGATAAGGGGGGGGGGGCACGAACCCTGGAGATAAGGGGGGGGGGGCACGAACCCTGGAGATAAGGGGGGGGGGCACAAACCCTGGAGATAAGGGGGGGGGCACGAAGGAGATAAGGGGGGGGGACACGAATGGACACGAACCCTGGAGATAAGGGGGGGGGGGCACGAACCCTGGAGATAAGGGGGGGGGGCACGAACCCTGGAGATAAGGGGGGGGGGCACGAACCCTGGAGATAAGGGGGGGGGGGCACGAACCCTAGAGATAAGGGGGGGGGGGGGCACGAACCCTAGAGATAAGGGGGGGGCACGAACCCTAGAGATAAGGGGGGGGGCACGAACCCTGGAGATAAGGGGGGGGCACGAACCCTGGAGATAAGGGGGGGGGCACGGACCCTGGAGATAAGGGGGGGCACGAACCCTAGAGATAAGGGGGGGGCACGAACCCTGGAGATAAGGGGGGGCACGAACCCTGGAGATAAGGGGGGGCACGAACCCTGGAGATAAGGGGGGGGGCACGGACCCTGGAGATAAGGGGGGGGGCACGAACCCTGGAGATAAGGGGGGGGGCACGAACCCTGGAGATAAGGGGGGGGGCACGAACCCTGGAGATAAGGGGGGGGGGCACGAAGGAGATAAGGGGGGGGGACACGAATGGACACGAACCCTGGAGATAAGGGGGGGCACAGACCCTGGAGATAAGGGGGGGCACAGACCCTGGAGATAAAGGGGGGCACGGACCCTGGAGATAAAGGGGGGGGCACGGACCCTGGAGATAAGGGGGGGCACGGACCCTGGAGATAAAGGGGGGGCACGGACCCTGGAGATAAGGGGGGGGGCACGGACCCTGGAGATAAGGGGGGGGCACGGACCCTGGAGATAAGGGGGGGGCACGGACCCTGGAGATAAGGGGGGGCACGGACCCTGGAGATAAGGGGGGGCACGGACCCTGGAGATAAGGGGGGGGCACGGACCCTGGAGATAAGGGGGGGGCACGGACCCTGGAGATAAGGGGGGGGCACGGACCCTGGAGATAAGGGGGGGGGCACGGACCCTGTAGATAAGGGGGGGGCACGGACCCTGGAGATAAGGGGGGGCACAAACCCTAGAGATAAGGGGGGGCACAGACCCTAGAGATAAGGGGGGGCACAGACCCTAGAGATAAGGGGGGGGGCACAGACCCTAGAGATAAGGGGGGGGCACGGACCCTGGAGATAAGGGGGGGGGGCACGGACCCTGTAGATAAGGGGGGGGCACAAACCCTAGAGATAAGGGGGGGCACAAACCCTAGAGATAAGGGGGGGCACAGACCCTAGAGATAAGGGGGGGCACAGACCCTAGAGATAAGGGGGGGCACAGACCCTGGAGATAAGGGGGGGGCACAGACCCTAGAGATAAGGGGGGGCACAGACCCTAGAGATAAGGGGGGGGGCACAGACCCTGGAGATAAGGGGGGGCACAGACCCTGGAGATAAGGGGGGGGCACAGACCCTAGAGATAAGGGGGGGCACAGACCCTAGAGATAAGGGGGGGGGGCACAGACCCTGGAGATAAGGGGGGGCACAGACCCTAGTGATGGAGGGTGGGGGGAGGAGGTGACCCCAGTGATGGAGGTGGGGGGAGGAGGTGACCCCGGTGATGGAGGTGGGGGGAGGAGGTGACCCCGGTGATGGAGGGTGGGGGGAGGAGGTGACCCCGGTGATGGAGGTGGGGGGAGGAGGTGACCCCGGTGATGGAGGTGGGGGGAGGAGGTGACCCCAGTATTGGGGGAGGCTATGAACACAGAAGAGGAGGTGACCCCAGTGTCAGGCCAGCGGGGGGCGCTCTGCTCGGATTCTCTGGGCTCCGGGGGCCCCGCACTTCTCGGTCCTATCTCCGGTCTCTGGTCTTTTCCCTTTCTCTTCAGGCTCCTCCTCCCGCACTCAACGTCCGGCGTGCCTAGAGCGTGGTGACGTCATTGATGCGGAGGATATAAAAAAAAAAAAAAAAGGCCGCCATTGTTCTATAGATAAATCACAGGAAAAAAGTCCGACCCCTCCGTGCCTGCCAGTAACAGGGGCTGGTCTACAACAAAATGGCGGAGGGGTGGAGAGGGGGCAGACAACTGGACGCCTCCATTATATTTACAGGGGGGGACAGACACCTGGACGCCTCCATTATATATACAGGGAGGACAGAGGAGAACTGGAGGCCTCCATTATATATACAGGGAGGACAGAAGAGAACTGGAGGCCTCCATTATATATACAGGGAGGACAGAGGAGAACTGGGGGGCCTCCATTATATATACAGGGAGGACAGAAGAGAACTGGAGGCCTCCATTATATATACAGGGAGGACAGAGGAGAACTGGAGGCCTCCATTATATATACAGGAGGACAGAGGAGAACTGGGGGCCTCCATTATATATACAGGGAGGACAGAGGAGAACTGGGGGCCTCCATTATATATACAGGGAGGACAGAGGAGAACTGGGGGCCTCCATTATATATACAGGGAGGACAGAGGAGAACTGGGGGCCTCCATTATATATACAGGGAGGACAGAGGAGAACTGGAGGCCTCCATTATATATACAGGGAGGACAGAAGAGAACTGGAGGCCTCCATTATATATACAGGGAGGACAGAAGAGAACTGGAGGCCTCCATTATATATACAGGGAGGACAGAAGAGAACTGGAGGCCTCCATTATATATACAGGGAGGACAGAGGAGAACTGGGGGCCTCCATTATATATACAGGGAGGACAGAGGAGAACTGGGGGCCTCCATTATATATACAGGGAGGACAGAGGAGAACTGGGGGCCTCCATTATATATACAGGGGGACAGAGGAGAACTGGGGGCCTCCATTATATATACAGGGAGGACAGAGGAGAACTGGGGGCCTCCATTATATATACAGGGAGGACAGAGGAGAACTGGGGGCCTCCATTATATATACAGGGGGACAGAGGAGAACTGGAGGCCTCCATTATATATACAGGGAGGACAGAAGAGAACTGGAGGCCTCCATTATATATACAGGGAGGACAGAAGAGAGAACTGGAGGCCTCCATTATATATACAGGGAGGACAGAAGAGAACTGGAGGCCTCCATTATATATACAGGGGGGACAGAGGAGAACTGGGGGCCTCCATTATATATACAGGGAGGACAGAGGAGAACTGGGGGCCTCCATTATATATACAGGGAGGACAGAAGAGAACTGGGGGTCTCCATTATATATACAGGGAGGACAGAGGAGAACTGGGGGCCTCCATTATATATACAGGGGGGACAGAGGAGAACTGGAGGCCTCCATTATATATACAGGGGGGACAGAGGAGAACTGGAGGCCTCCATTATATATACAGGGGGACAGAGGAGAACTGGGGGCCTCCATTATATATACAGGGGGGACAGAGGAGAAATGGAGGCCTCCATTATATATACAGGGAGGACAGAAGAGAACTGGAGGCCTCCATTATATATACAGGGGGACAGAGGAGAACTGGGGGCCTCCATTATATATACAGGAGGGACAGAGGAGAACTGGGGGCCTCCATTATATATACAGGGAGGACAGAAGAGAACTGGAGGCCTCCATTATATATACAGGGGGGACAGAGGAGAACTGGGGGCCTCCATTATATATACAGGGGGGACAGAGGAGAAATGGAGGCCTCCATTATATATACAGGGAGGACAGAAGAGAACTGGAGGCCTCCATTATATATACAGGGAGGACAGAGAAGAACTGGGGGCCTCCATTATATATATACAGGGAGGACAGAGGAGAACTGGGGGCCTCCATTATATATACAGGGAGGACAGAGGAGAACTGGGGGCCTCCATTATATATACAGGGAGGACAGAAGAGAACTGGAGGCCTCCATTATATATACAGGGAGGACAGAAGAGAACTGGAGGCCTCCATTATATATACAGGGGGGACAGAGGAGAACTGGGGGCCTCCATTATATATACAGGAGGACAGAGGAGAACTGGGGGCCTCCATTATATATACAGGGAGGACAGAGGAGAACTGGGGGCCTCCATTATATATACAGGAGGACAGAGGAGAACTGGGGGCCTCCATTATATATACAGGGAGGACAGAAGAGAACTGGGGGTCTCCATTATATATACAGGGAGGACAGAGGAGAACTGGGGGCCTCCATTATATATACAGGGGGGACAGAGGAGAACTGGAGGCCTCCATTATATATACAGGGGGGACAGAGGAGAACTGGAGGCCTCCATTATATATACAGGGGGACAGAGGAGAACTGGGGGCCTCCATTATATATACAGGGGGGACAGAGGAGAAATGGAGGCCTCCATTATATATACAGGGAGGACAGAAGAGAACTGGAGGCCTCCATTATATATACAGGGGGACAGAGGAGAACTGGGGGCCTCCATTATATATACAGGAGGGACAGAGGAGAACTGGGGGCCTCCATTATATATACAGGGAGGACAGAAGAGAACTGGGGGCCTCCATTATATATACAGGGGGGACAGAGGAGAACTGGGGGCCTCCATTATATATACAGGGGGGACAGAGGAGAAATGGAGGCCTCCATTATATATACAGGGAGGACAGAAGAGAACTGGAGGCCTCCATTATATATACAGGGAGGACAGAGAAGAACTGGGGGCCTCCATTATATATATACAGGGAGGACAGAGGAGAACTGGGGGCCTCCATTATATATACAGGGAGGACAGAAGAGAACTGGAGGCCTCCATTATATATACAGGGAGGACAGAAGAGAACTGGAGGCCTCCATTATATATACAGGGGGGACAGAGGAGAACTGGGGGCCTCCATTATATATACAGGAGGACAGAGGAGAACTGGGGGCCTCCATTATATATACAGGGAGGACAGAAGAGAACTGGGGGTCTCCATTATATATACAGGGAGGACAGAGGAGAACTGGGGGCCTCCATTATATATACAGGGGGGACAGAGGAGAACTGGAGGCCTCCATTATATATACAGGGGGGACAGAGGAGAACTGGAGGCCTCCATTATATATACAGGGGGACAGAGGAGAACTGGGGGCCTCCATTATATATACAGGGGGGACAGAGGAGAAATGGAGGCCTCCATTATATATACAGGGAGGACAGAAGAGAACTGGAGGCCTCCATTATATATACAGGGGGACAGAGGAGAACTGGGGGCCTACATTATATATACAGGGGGGACAGAGGAGAACTGGAGGCCTCCATTATATATACAGGGGGGACAGAGGAGAACTGGGGGCCTCCATTATATATACAGGGGGAACAGAGGAGAACTGGGAGTCTCCATTATATATACAGGGAGGACAGAGGAGAACTGGGGGCCTCCATTATATATACAGGGAGGACAGAAGAGAACTGGGGGCCTCCATTATATATACAGGGAGGACAGAGGAGAACTGGGGGCCTCCATTATATATACAGGGAGGACAGAGGAGAACTGGGGGCCTCCATTATATATACAGGAGGACAGAGGAGAACTGGAGGCCTCCATTATATATACAGGGGGGACAGAGGAGAACTGGGGGCCTCCATTATATATACAGGAGGACAGAAGAGAACTGGGGGCCTCCATTATATATACAGGAGGGACAGAGGAGAACTGGAGGCCTCCATTATATATACAGGAGGACAGAAGAGAACTGGGGGCCTCCATTATATATACAGGGGGGACAGAGGAGAACTGGGGGCCTCCATTATATATACAGGGGGGACAGAGGAGAACTGGGGGCCTCCATTATATATACAGGGAGGACAGAGGAGAACTGGGGGCCTCCATTATATATACAGGGAGGACAGAGGAGAACTGGAGGCCTCCATTATATATACAGGGGGGACAGAGGAGAACTGGGGGCCTCCATTATATATACAGGGAGGACAGAAGAGAACTGGGGGCCTCCATTATATATACAGGAGGAGAGAGGAGAACTGGAGGCCTCCATTATATATACAGGGAGGACAGAGGAGAACTGGGGGCCTCCATTATATATACAGGGGGGACAGAGGAGAACTGGGGGCCTCCATTATATATACAGGGAGGACAGAAGAGAACTGGAGGCCTCCATTATATATACAGGGGGACAGAAGAGAACTGGAGGCCTCCATTATATATACAGGGGGACAGAAGAGAACTGGAGGCCTCCATTATATATACAGGGGGGACAGAAGAGAACTGGGAGTCTCCATTATATATACAGGGGGACAGAGGAGAACTGGAGGCCTCCATTATATATACAGGGGGACAGAGGAGAACTGGGGGCCTCCATTATATATACAGGGAGGACAGAGGAGAACTGGGGGCCTCCATTATATATACAGGGAGGACAGAAGAGAACTGGAGGCCTCCATTATATATACAGGGGGGACAGAGGAGAACTGGGGGCCTCCATTATATATACAGGGAGGACAGAAGAGAACTGGGGGCCTCCATTATATATACAGGGAGGACAGAGGAGAACTGGGGGCCTCCATTATATATACAGGGAGGACAGAGGAGAACTGGAGGCCTCCATTATATATACAGGGAGGACAGAGGAGAACTGGAGGCCTCCATTATATATACAGGGAGGACAGAGGAGAACTGGGGGCCTCCATTATATATACAGGGAGGACAGAGGAGAACTGGGGGCCTCCATTATATATACAGGGAGGACAGAGGAGAACTGGAGGCCTCCATTATATATACAGGGAGGACAGAGGAGAACTGGAGGCCTCCATTATATATACAGGGAGGACAGAGGAGAACTGGAGGCCTCCATTATATATACAGGGGGGACAGAGGAGAAATGGAGGCCTCCATTATATATACAGGGAGGACAGAGGAGAACTGGAGGCCTCCATTATATATACAGGGAGGACAGAGGAGAACTGGAGGCCTCCATTATATATACAGGGGGGACAGAGGAGAACTGGAGGCCTCCATTATATATACAGGGGGGACAGAGGAGAACTGGGGGCCTCCATTATATATACAGGGAGGACAGAGGAGAACTGGGGGCCTCCATTATATATACAGGGAGGACAGAGGAGAACTGGGGGCCTCCATTATATATACAGGGAGGACAGAGGAGAACTGGAGGCCTCCATTATATATACAGGGAGGACAGAGGAGAACTGGGGGCCTCCATTATATATACAGGGAGGACAGAAGAGAACTGGGGGCCTCCATTATATATACAGGGAGGACAGAGGAGAACTGGGGGCCTCCATTATATATACAGGGAGGACAGAGGAGAACTGGGGGCCTCCATTATATATACAGGGAGGACAGAGGAGAACTGGGGGCCTCCATTATATATACAGGGAGGACAGAAGAGAACTGGGGGCCTCCATTATATATACAGGGAGGACAGAGGAGAACTGGAGGCCTCCATTATATATACAGGGAGGACAGAAGAGAACTGGAGGCCTCCATTATATATACAGGGGGACAGAAGAGAACTGGGGGCCTCCATTATATATATACAGGGGGGACAGAGGAGAACTGGGGGTCTCCATTATATATACAGGGGGACAGAGGAGAACTGGAGGCCTCCATTATATATATACAGGGGGGACAGAGGAGAACTGGGGGTCTCCATTATATATACAGGGAGGACAGAGGAGAACTGGGGGCCTCCATTATATATACAGGGAGGACAGAAGAGAACTGGGGGCCTCCATTATATATACAGGGGGACAGAAGAGAACTGGGGGCCTCCATTATATATACAGGGGGGACAGAGGAGAACTGGAGGCCTCCATTATATATACAGGGGGGACAGAAGAGAACTGGACGCCTCCATTATATATACAGGGAGGACAGAGGAGAACTGGGGGCCTCCATTATATATACAGGGAGGACAGAGGAGAACTGGGGGTCTCCATTATATATACAGGGAGGACAGAAGAGAACTGGAGGCCTCCATTATATATACAGGGGGGACAGAAGAGAACTGGGGGCCTCCATTATATATACAGGGAGGACAGAGGAGAACTGGGGGCCTCCATTATATATACAGGGGGACAGAGGAGAACTGGGGGTCTCCATTATATATACAGGGAGGACAGAGGAGAACTGGGGGCCTCCATTATATATACAGGGGGGACAGAGGAGAACTGGAGGCCTCCATTATATATACAGGAGGGACAGAGGAGAACTGGAGGCCTCCATTATATATACAGGGAGGACAGAGGAGAACTGGGGGCCTCCATTATATATACAGGAGGAGAGAGGAGAACTGGGGGCCTCCATTATATATACAGGGGGGACAGAGGAGAACTGGGGGCCTCCATTATATATACAGGGAGGACAGAAGAGAACTGGAGGCCTCCATTATATATATACAGGGGGGACAGAGGAGAACTGGGGGCCTCCATTATATATACAGGGAGGACAGAGGAGAACTGGAGGCCTCCATTATATATACAGGGGGGACAGAGGAGAACTGGGGGCCTCCATTATATATACAGGGAGGACAGAGGAGAACTGGGGGCCTCCATTATATATACAGGAGGGACAGAGGAGAACTGGGAGTCTCCATTATATATACAGGGAGGACAGAGGAGAACTGGAGGCCTCCATTATATATACAGGGGACAGAGGAGAACTGGGGGCCTCCATTATATATACAGGAGGACAGAGGAGAACTGGGGGCCTCCATTATATATACAGGGAGGACAGAGGAGAACTGGGGGCCTCCATTATATATACAGGGAGGACAGAGGAGAACTGGAGGCCTCCATTATATATACAGGAGGACAGAGGAGAACTGGGGGCCTCCATTATATATACAGGGAGGACAGAGGAGAACTGGGGGCCTCCATTATATATACAGGGAGGACAGAGGAGAACTGGGGGCCTCCATTATATATACAGGGGGGACAGAGGAGAACTGGGGGTCTCCATTATATATACAGGGAGGACAGAGGAGAACTGGAGGCCTCCATTATATATATACAGGGGGGACAGAGGAGAACTGGGGGCCTCCATTATATATACAGGGGGGACAGAGGAGAACTGGGGGTCTCCATTATATATACAGGGAGGACAGAGGAGAACTGGAGGCCTCCATTATATATATACAGGGGGGACAGAGGAGAACTGGGGGCCTCCATTATATATACAGGGAGGACAGAGGAGAACTGGGGGCCTCCATTATATATATACAGGGAGGACAGAGGAGAACTGGGGGCCTCCATTATATATACAGGGGGGACAGAGGAGAACTGGGGGTCTCCATTATATATACAGGGAGGACAGAGGAGAACTGGGGGTCTCCATTATATATACAGGGGGGACAGAGGAGAACTGGGGGCCTCCATTATATATACAGGGGGACAGAGGAGAACTGGGGGTCTCCATTATATATACAGGGAGGACAGAGGAGAACTGGGGGCCTCCATTATATATACAGGGGGGACAGAGGAGAACTGGGGGCCTCCATTATATATACAGGGAGGACAGAGGAGAACTGGAGGCCTCCATTATATATACAGGGAGGACAGAGGAGAACTGGGGGCCTCCATTATATATACAGGGAGGACAGAAGAGAACTGGGGGCCTCCATTATATATACAGGGGGACAGAAGAGAACTGGGGGCCTCCATTATATATACAGGGGGGACAGAGGAGAACTGGGGGCCTCCATTATATATACAGGGAGGACAGAGGAGAACTGGGGGCCTCCATTATATATACAGGGAGGACAGAGGAGAACTGGGGGCCTCCATTATATATACAGGAGGACAGAGGAGAACTGGAGGCCTCCATTATATATACAATGGGACAGAGGAGAACTGGGGGCCTCCATTATATATACAGGGGGGACAGAGGAGAACTGGAGGCCTCCATTATATATACAGGAGGACAGAGGAGAACTGGAGGCCTCCATTATATATACAGGGAGGACAGAGGAGAACTGGGGGCCTCCATTATATATACAGGGGGACAGAAGAGAACTGGGGGCCTCCATTATATATACAGGGAGGACAGAGGAGAACTGGGGGTCTCCATTATATATACAGGGAGGACAGAGGAGAACTGGGGGCCTCCATTATATATACAGGGGGGACAGAGGAGAACTGGAGGCCTCCATTATATATACAGGGAGGACAGAGGAGAACTGGGGGCCTCCATTATATATACAGGGAGGACAGAGGAGAACTGGAGGCCTCCATTATATATACAGGGAGGACAGAGGAGAACTGGAGGCCTCCATTATATATACAGGGAGGACAGAGGAGAACTGGGGGCCTCCATTATATATACAGGGGGACAGAGGAGAACTGGGGGCCTCCATTATATATACAGGGGGACAGAGGAGAACTGGGGGCCTCCATTATATATACAGGGGGACAGAGGAGAACTGGGGGCCTCCATTATATATACAGGGAGGACAGAGGAGAACTGGGGGCCTCCATTATATATACAGGGGGACAGAGGAGAACTGGGGGCCTCCATTATATATACAGGGGGACAGAGGAGAACTGGGGGCCTCCATTATATATACAGGGGGACAGAGGAGAACTGGGGGCCTCCATTATATATACAGGGAGGACAGAGGAGAACTGGGGGCCTCCATTATATATACAGGGAGGACAGAAGAGAACTGGGGGCCTCCATTATATATACAGGGAGGACAGAAGAGAACTGGGGGCCTCCATTATATATACAGGGAGGACAGCGGAGAACTGGAGGCCTCCATTATATATACAGGGGGACAGAGGAGAACTGGAGGCCTCCATTATATATACAGGGGGGACAGAGGAGAACTGGAGGCCTCCATTATATATACAGGGGGACAGAGGAGAACTGGGGGCCTCCATTATATATACAGGGGGGACAGAGGAGAACTGGGGGCCTCCATTATATATATACAGGGGGGACAGAGGAGAACTGGGGGCCTCCATTATATATACAGGGAGGACAGAGGAGAACTGGGGGCCTCCATTATATATACAGGGAGGACAGAGGAGAACTGGGGGCCTCCATTATATATACAGGGAGGACAGAAGAGAACTGGGGGCCTCCATTATATATACAGGGAGGACAGAAGAGAACTGGGGGCCTCCATTATATATACAGGGAGGACAGCGGAGAACTGGAGGCCTCCATTATATATACAGGGGGACAGAGGAGAACTGGAGGCCTCCATTATATATACAGGGGGGACAGAGGAGAACTGGAGGCCTCCATTATATATACAGGGGGACAGAGGAGAACTGGGGGCCTCCATTATATATACAGGGGGGACAGAGGAGAACTGGAGGCCTCCATTATATATACAGGGGGGACAGAGGAGAACTGGAGGCCTCCATTATATATACAGGGGGGACAGAGGAGAACTGGAGGCCTCCATTATATATATACAGGGGGGACAGAGGAGAACTGGGGGCCTCCATTATATATACCGGGAGGACAGAAGAGAACTGGGGGCCTCCATTATATTTACAGGGGGGACAGAGGAGAACTGGAGGCCTCCATTATATATACAGGGGGGACAGAGGAGAACTGGGGGCCTCCATTATATATACAGGGAGGACAGAAGAGAACTGGGGGCCTCCATTATATATACAGGGAGGACAGAAGAGAACTGGGGGTCTCCATTATATATACAGGGAGGACAGAGGAGAACTGGGGGCCTCCATTATATATACAGGGAGGACAGAAGAGAACTGGGGGCCTCCATTATATATACAGGGAGGACAGAAGAGAACTGGGGGCTTCCATTATATATACAGGGAGGACAGAAGAGAACTGGGGGCCTCCATTATATATACAGGGGGACAGAGGAGAACTGGGGTGACATATTGGAGAATCTCGGGGCGGGCAGAGGTGACATATTAAAGAAGCTCAGGCCAGGCGGAGGTGACTTATTGGAGAAGCTCGGGCCGGTCTGAGATGACATATCGGAGAAACTCGGGCCGGGCCAAGGTGACATATTGGTGAAGCTCAGGCCGGGCAGAGGTGACATATTGGGGAAGCTCGGGCCGGGCGGAGGTGACATATTGGAGAAGCTCGGGCCAGACGGAGGTGACATATTGGGGAATCTCGGGCCGGGCGGAGGTGACATATTGGAGAAGCTCGGGCCAGGCGGAGGTGACTTATTGGAGAAGCTTTGGTGGAGGTGACATATTGGAGAAGCTCAGGCCGGGCAGAGGTGACATATTGAAGAAGCTCGGGCCGGGCGGAGGTGATATTTTGGAGAAGCTGGGGCCGGGCGGAGGTGATATTTTGGAGAAGCTCGGGCCGGGCGGAGGTGATATTTTGGAGAAGCTCGGGCCGGGTGGAGGTGATATTTTGGAGAAGCTCGGGCCGGGCGGAGGTGATATTTTGGAGAAGCTCGGGCCGGGCGGGTGTGAGAAGGTGACATATTGGAGAAACTCGGGCCGAGCGGAGGTGACATATTGGAGAAGCTCGGGCCAGGCGGAGGTGACATATTGGGGACAGAGGAGAACTGGGGGCCTCCATTATATATACAGGGGGACAGAGGAGAACTGGGGGCCTCCATTATATATACAGGGGGGACAGAGGAGAACTCGGGTGACATATTGAAGAATCTTGGGCCGGGCGGAGGTGACTTATTGGAGAAGCTCGGGCCGGTCTGAGATGACATATCGGAGAAGCTCGGGCCGGGCCGAGGTGACATATTGGTGAAGCTCAGGCCGGTCAGAGGTGACATATTGGAGAAGCTCGGGCCAGGCGGAGGTGATATTTTGGAGAAGCTGGGGCCAGGCGGAGGTGATATTTTGGAGAAGCTCGGGCCGGGCGGAGGTGATATTTTGGAGAAGCTCGGGCCGGGCGAAGGTGATATTTTGGAGAAGCTCGGGCCGGGCGGGTGTGAGAAGGTGACATATTGAAGAAGCTCGGGCCGAGCGGAGGTGACATATTGGAGAAGCTCAGGCCGGGAGGAGGTGACATATTGGAGAAGCTCGGGCTGGGCAGAGGTGACATATTGGGGAAGCTTGGGCCGGGCAGAGGTGACATATTGGAGAAGCTCGGGCCGGGCGGAGGTGAGAAGGTGAGATATTGGAGAAGCTCGGACCGAGCGGATGTGACATATTGGAGAAGCTCGGGCCGGGCAGAGGTGACATATTGGGGAAGCTTGGGCCGGGCAGAGGTGACATATTGGAGAAGCTCGGGCCGGGCGGAGGTGATATTTTGGAGAAGCTCGGGCCGGGCGAAGGTGATATTTTGGAGAAGCTCGGGCCGGGCGGGTGTGAGAAGGTGACATATTGAAGAAGCTCGGGCCGAGCGGAGGTGACATATTGGAGAAGCTCGGGCCAGGCGGAGGTGACATATTGGGGAAGCTCGGGCCGGGCGGAGGTGACATATTGGAGAAGCTCGGGCCAGACGGAGGTGACATATTGGGGAATCTCGGGCCGGGCGGAGGTGACATATTGGAGAATCTCGGGCCAGGCGGAGGTGACTTATTGGAGAAGCTTTAGTGGAGGTGACATATTGGAGAAGCTCAGGCCGGGCAGAGGTGACATATTGGAGAAGCTGGGGCCGGGCAGAGGTGATATTTTGGAGAAGCTCGGGCCGGGCGGAGGTGATATTTTGGAGAAGCTCGGGCCGGGTGGAGGTGATATTTTGGAGAAGCTTGGGCCGGGCGGGTGTGAGAAGGTGACATATTGGAGAAACTCGGGCCGAGCGGAGGTGACATATTGGAGAAGCTCGGGCCAGGCGGAGGTGACATATTGGGGACAGAGGAGAACTGGGGGCCTCCATTATATATACAGGGGGACAGAGGAGAACTGGGGGCCTCCATTATATATACAGGGGGGACAGAGGAGAACTGGGGTGACATATTGGAGAATCTCGGGGCGGGCAGAGGTGACATATTAAAGAAGCTCAGGCCAGGCGGAGGTGACTTATTGGAGAAGCTCGGGCCGGTCTGAGATGACATATCGGAGAAGCTCGGGCCGGGCCGAGGTGACATATTGGTGAAGCTCAGGCCGGGCAGAGGTGACATATTGGAGAAGCTCGGGCCAGGCGGAGGTGATATTTTGGAGAAGCTGGGGCCGGGCGGAGGTGATATTTTGGAGAAGCTCGGGCCGGGCGGAGGTGATATTTTGGAGCAGCTCGGGCTGGGCGAAGGTGATATTTTGGAGAAGCTCGGGCCGGGCGGGTGTGAGAAGGTGACATATTGAAGAAGCTCGGGCCGAGCGGGGGTGACATATTGGAGAAGCTCAGGCCGGGAGGAGGTGACATATTGGAGAAGCTCGGGCTGGGCAGAGGTGACATATTGGGGAAGCTTGGGCCGGGCAGAGGTGACATATTGGAGAAGCTCGGGCCGGGCGGAGGTGAGAAGGTGAGATATTGGAGAAGCTCGGGCCGGGCGGAGGTGACATATTGGAGAAGCTCGGGCCGGGCAGAGGTGACATATTGGGGAAGCTTGGGCCGGGCAGAGGTGACATATTGGAGAAGCTCGGGCCAGGCGGAGGTGACATATTATAGAAGCTGGGGTTGAGGTGACTTTTGGAGAAGCTTGGGCCGGGTGGGGGTGAGAAGGTAACATATTGAAGAAGCTCGGGCCAGGCGGAGGTGACATATTGGAGAAGCTCGGGCCGGTCTGAGATGACATATTGGAGAAGCTCGGGCCGGGCGGAGGTGACATATTGGAGAAGCTCGGGCCGGGTGGAGGTGACATATTGGAGAAGCTCTTGCCCGACTTGGGTGACACATTGGAGAAGCTCGGGCCTGGCGGAGGTGACATATTGGAGAAGCTCGGGCATGGCGGAGGTGACATATTGGAGAAGCTCGGGCATGGCGGAGGTGACATATTGGAGAAGCTCGGGCCGGGCTGAGGTTACATATTGGAGAAGCTCGGGCCGGGTCGGAGGTGACATATTGAAGAAGCTCAGGCCGGGCGGAAGTGACATATTGGAGAAGCTTGGGCCGGGCGGAGGTGATCTTTTGGAGAAGCCGGGGCCGGGCGGGGATGAGAAGGTGACATATTGGAGAAGCTGAGGCTGGGCGGAGGTGACATATTGGAGAAGCTGAGGCTGGGCGGAGGTGACATATTGGAGAAGCTCGGGCCCGGCGGGGGTGAGAAGGTGACATATTGAAGAAGCTCGGGCCGGGCGGAGGTGACATATTTAAGAAGCTTGGGCCGGGCGGGGGTGAGAAGGTGATATATTGGAGAAGCTCGGGCCGGGCGGAGGTGACATATTGGAGAAGTTCGGGTCCGGCGGGGGTGACATATTGGAGAAGCTCGAGCCGGGCGGAGGTGACATATTGGAGAAGCTCGGGCCGGGCGGAGGTGACATATTGGAGAAGCTCGGGCCGGGCGGAGGTGACATATTGGAGAAGCTCGGGCCGGGCGGAGGTGACATATTGGAGAAGCTCCGGCAGGGCTGAGATGACATATTGGAGAAGCTCGGGCCGGGCGGAGGTGACATATTGGAGAAGCTCGGGCCGGGCGGAGGTGACATATTGGAGAAGCTCGGGCCGGGTGGAGGTGACATATTGGAGAAGCTCGGGCAAGGTGGGGGTGACATATTGGAGAAGCTCCGGCAGGGCTGAGATGACATATTGGGGAAGCTCGGGCCGGGTCAGGGCGCTCACACTTCGTTCTCTAGGTTTTCTTATATGGCTCCTCCGTTATTTTTGAACAATCCTTGCTTTCTATATACCCCTCCTCCTCCTCATTACCGGTTTAGGCGGATCCAGCAGTGAGGACACGGTCGCTGGAATTGGAGTTATTGGATATATGGTGTGAATGATATCTTACGCCTTTCCACAATGTCGCGGTCTCAGTATAAAACCTGATATTCTTGTACAGGTCCTGGTGGGACCTCACGTTATGGGACGCAGAGGTTTTATATCCATCCTCATTGGCTGAAGGTAAAATCCAGGAGAGATTAAGGGATTTTGGGATAGCGATAGGGGACAGGTTGTGGGGGGGGGGGGGGGGGGGACAGATTGTGTGTGTGTGGGGGGGGGGGGGAAACACAGATTGTGTGTGGGGGGGGGGGACAGGTTGTGTGTGGGGGACACAAATTGTGTGTGTGTGTGTGTGGGGGGGGACACAGATTGTGTGTGGGGGACACACAGATTGTGTGTGTGTGTGGGGGACACACAGATTGTGTGTGTGTGTGTGGGGGACACACAGATTGTGTGTGTGTGTGGGGGACACACAGATTGTGTGTGTGTGGGGGGGACACACAGATTGTGTGTGTGTGTGGGGGGGGGACACACAGATTGTGTGTGTGTGGGGGGGGGACACAGATTGTGTGTGTGTGGGGGGGACAGATTGTGTGTGTTTGTGGGGGTAAGATTGTGTGTGTGTGGGGGGGGGGACAGATTGTGTGTGTGTGTGTGTGTGGGGGGGGGACAGATTGTGTGTGGGGGGGGACAGATTGTGTGTGTGGGGGGGGACAGATTGTGTGTGTGGGGGGGGACAGATTGTGTGTGTGGGGGGGACAGATTGTGTGTGTGGGGGACACAGATTGTGTGTGGGGGACAGGTTGTGAGTGGGGAGGTCAGGTTGTGTGTGTGGGGGGGACAGGTTGTGTGTGTGGGGGACACAGATTGTGTGTGGGGGACAGGTTGTGAGTGGGGAGGTCAGGTTGTGAGTGGGGAGGTCAGGTTGTGTGTGGGGGGGACAGGTTGTGTGTAGGGGGACATGACTAGGGGATATCCTAGCTGCTTACCTTTTGCCCCACCCCAAAATCCCAATAATGACTGACACCGGTTAGTGGTACAAAAGGCCACAGCAGCCCATATTTATTAACATTGAACAATTTAAACATTGTCATAACACATTGTATGAACATCATACAAAAGCCATAAAACATAACCACCCTACAGCGGCAGAGAGATCTGGAGGCAACGTCCCCTTTTAACCCCAAGTGAACCAATGTCCCAAGCCTCCTACACTTGCCCCTAGCCATAAGGCACCAGACCTAGGGACACCATTTCAGAGGCCCAATCCTCTCCCCGGGGCCCATGCCCACGGGGAATCCTTCACCAGGCTGAGTACCGTCCCCAGCCTCCTCCCCCAACACCTTCTCAAACCACCAAAATTGCCACTCCTGCCTCCAAATCCCTCTCCCGCTACCGCAACAACGGGGGCATGTGAAACCTCACAGACCCCAGTTCCGCCACAACTCAACCGCACGCTGGATCACCTCCCTGATCTCAAGAATCCACAAATCCATACCCAGAGCATTAAGGTGCACCCCATCCCGATCCATAAACTCAGGAACACCCCCTTCCAGCTCACAATGTCGCACCACCAATTCCCCATTTCTGGCCACAAACCTACCCACCGCCCTGTTAACCTTAACTCGGGCCCTATTCAACCCAGCCACAGATCTAGCCAGACGCCACTTCAGTCTAGCCACCATATCGGACCATACCAAAACAATCCCTGGAAACGTGGCCCACAGTCGCAACAAATCAACCTTGATGTCCCGCAAGAGATCCCTCGACCTCCTGACCCCCAGGTCATTTCCCCCCGCATGCACTACCAGGACATTAGGGGCCCTATCCATCCCCACACAAAACTGAATGTGAGGCAGCAACCCAGGCCACTGCAGCCCCCCTTTACCCAACCAGCGCACGAGCGCCGCCGTTCTTGAAAACCCCAGCTGACGACCATCCGGGCGCACCTCGGCCCCAAACTCCCCCTCTGACCACATAGGAATGGCCGACAATCCAGATGAGACACGGACCGGCACCTGAAAGAAACAAAAGAAAACAGGCAATACGGGCAACACCACACACCTCCACGTCACAACAACTGCGGCCGAACATAAACCCGGAACCGGTCCGACTCCCACCTTCCAATACGCTTGATGACGTCAGCATGCAAACCCCACATAGCCGCCTCAGTAGCAGCCCCAATCCGAAAAGAGTGCGAACAAAAATCCTCGGGCGCCCTCCCCAGCGCCGACAAACACAAATGAAAAACCCTGACAAACTGATACCGCAATAAAAAGGTCCCATCCCCATGAACCAACAAGGGCCCATCCGCCCCTGGGCGCACACACCAGAAAACACGTCACCCCCGCCTGACGCACCAAGAACGACTTAGTGACATCTGGCAAACCCTTGGCCTTAAACCAAAAAGCCAGTGCCAACAGCCGTCGGCCCATACTGGCAGGGGAAACCCCCTCACAAAAAGCCCGGCCGACGTAAAACAGCAGAGCCGCCTCCCAATCCCCCACCGATGTCAAACTCCCCAAACGTCCTGTCAAAGATTCCCACTCCAACCACCGCCTGCTGTAGGACATCCATGTAGCCCTACTCACAGACCGGCCAACCAAACCCAATGCCACCATCACACCAGCTTCCATAGCCAGTCTGGACACGGAATCCCCTGCTCCTCTGCTCCAGGCGCCAGCTCCCGAAAACGCTCCCACTGCAAACGAGAGAGAGCATCAGCGATAGAGTTCTCCACCCCCGGCACATGAGAAGCCACAAACTGCAAATTTAATTGCAAACCCCTCAAAACCAACTGCCGCAACAGGCGCACCACCGGCGGCGAATTCGCCATCTGAGCATTAACCACCTGCACCACCCCCAAATTGTCGCAACGAAAAGAAACCCTCCTATTACTAAAATGCGGGCCCCAAATTTCTACCGCCACAATAATAGGAAACAACTCCAAAAACGCCAGATTGCGAACCAACCCCGCCTCTTTCCAAGCCTCCGGCCACGGCCCCACACACCACTGCCCCCCGAGATACGCCCCAAAACCACAACCCCCTTCCGCATCAGTAAAAAGTTCCAAATCCTGACTAGATATAGGACGATCCATAACCATGTACCTCCCGTTATACCGTTCCAAAAACCCCCGCCACACACCCAAGTCCTCCCTCAAGTCTGCCGACAAGCGCACAAAATGATGCGGCTTCCGGGCACCCCCCGTGGCAGCCGCCAGGTGCCTGCAAAAACCCGCCCCATGGGCATAATACGACATGTAAAATTGAGACGACCCAGCAGCGACTGGACCTCCCGCAACAGCAACTTAGATGCCCTGCATGCCCGTGCCACCCGCAGCTCTTCCAATTTATCCTCCGGCAACCGACACTCCATGGCCAAAGTATCAATGACAATACCCAAAAATGTAACCGACGTAACCGGACCGTCCGTCTTGTCAGGTGCCAGGGTCACCCCAAACCACGCCGCCACCCTCTCCATAACTTGCAACAACACAGCGCAAACCCGAGACCCCGCCGGACCTGCAAACAAAAAATCGTCAAGATAATGCAAAACTGACGGAACTTGCGCTTCCCGGCGCACCACCCACTCCAAAAACGTGCTGAACTGCTCAAAATACGCACACGAGATAGAACAGCCCATCGGTAAACAAAGATCAACAAAATACTGCCCCTCACAACAACACCCCAACAAAGAAAAACTATCCGGATGTACCAGCAACAAACGAAACGCCGCCTCCACATCCGTCTTTGCCAGGAGGGCCCCACGCCCATACCGCCGCACCCAAACCAAAGCCGCATCAAAAGAGGTATAAGACACAGCACACAATGCCGGATCTATACCATCATTCACCGATCCTCCTGCAGGATGCGACAGGTGGTGAATGAGCCAAAACTTGTTCGGCTCCTTTTTGGGCACCAGACCCAACGGAGAAATCCTCAGGTCCTGTAACGGCGGGGACTCAAACGGCCCAGCCATCCTCCCCAATGCCACCTCCTTCAACAACTTCTCCCTCACCAAGCCTGGCTGAGTCGCCGCCGACACCAGATTTCGCACCACACCCCCAAATGGTCCCACTACTACACTAGGGATTCGAAACCCATCAGAAAAACCCGCTCGCAGCAGCTGAGCCGCCGCCCTATTTGGATAGAGGTCTAAAAAAGGCCCCATCCTTCCCACCCTCACCGGCGTCGGCCCCCTTTTGGTCAGCACCCCCTCCCCTACCCTTACCTTTCCGGAAACACCGGGACAACCCATGGGTGCCCCCACAACCAGAGCACTCGTGCTTGAATCGGCATTCCCCACCAAACTTGCAACTGCCATCATTGAACTGCCAACATACCCCTTTCCAGGAAGATGCCGGCCGCCCTGTACCAGAGCCGCCGGCCCCCTCCCGAAAGGACTGCAGTCCCGCTCCCCGCCGTGCCGCCATCAGCCGCATCTGCAAGCCGATATCTTTATGATCCCATCGTAAGGATGGACGTACCGCCATCCGCTGTCGGAACTGTTCATCATAACGGAGCCAAGCCGTGCCCCCGTATATCCTATTCGCCTCCCCTACGTAATCCAAGTAACAAAAGAGTCCGGAACAATGTTCCGGATTCTTCTCCCCCTCCACACTCGCCAAAATCGCAAAGGCTTGCAGCCAGTTAGAAAACGTCCGCGGTATCAGCCGATACCGCCGGTGTTGCTCTTCTTCTTCCTCCTTCTTCTTCCCCTCATCCGGCTTCACCAGGTCTAAATTGAATTTTTCCAGCGGAAGAAGTGAAAAGATCTCCACATACTCCCTCCGCCAGATCTTTTCGCGCACCTCCACTTTCAAATGCACCCCCAACGGGCCCTCAAAACAAACATAAACTTCCCCCTGTGCAGAATCCGCCAAGCGGACATCCGCCACAGGCTCCGAACCACTGCCCGCTGCCGGCCCCACCTCAGCTGCCCGGGACCCCATCCCCGCAGGCCCTGCCAGACTCCCCTCAACCTGCTGCACACCCTGCACGCCCGCCGTCAGACCCCCCCCAGAAGGCCCCGAGCCACACCCCAACTCCGGCACCACTGCAGGCACCACAGCCCCTGCACTAGCCACCACAGGCTCCCCACCAGGTACCCCCCACACCGCCACAAGGGACCCACTTCCCCCGAGCCCACTACTGCGCAAAAGAGCCTGCATCCCCGCAAGAAAAGTGTGCAACCCTGCCAACCCACCCCCCAACTCCTCACCAACCGGAACCCCGGAAAAATTGTCACACTCACCGGACCCACCGGCCGCCACCGACCCAGCAGCCGCCGCACCCGCAGAAGGACGATTCTGGACATCCCGCGCTTGACTCATCGCCGGAACAGCAGGGACCAGGCGCAGCAGATCCAGCAGAAGAAGCATCCAGCAATCCGGAAGGAGGAGCTGCAGCCGTCACCACTGTAGGGGCCCCAGCAGAAACAGACAGTCCAGCAGCAGAGCTCCCTGGCCCACCAGCAGCAGCCGCAGTCACATCTCTGGCTCCCGCATCTGCCATACTCGCCGTAGCAGGAAGAAGCAGAGCACCCCCGTCATCCAGCGCCACTGCATCGGACTCGCTGACATCACTGGGGGCGGGGCTAGCATCTCCCCCCCCCCCCGTACACAGAATCTTCCACACGGCCGCCATCTTGATACCGCCGGCCCCCGGATCCCCGGGAGGCCCCGGCGTCACTCAGCCCTCTGGCCTGCCGCTCAGACAGGCCGGACGAGCGCCGCCTCCCAGCCGACTGCCGTGGAGCGGGGGCAGCCCACACACGAGCTGCAGGGATCCGCAGAGCCCGCCCCTCCCGGGAGCCCTCACTACTGGGGCGGGCCGCTGACATCAGCTCTCCACGTGGAGCAGGGACTGCTGCAGCAGCATGCCGATCCCCACCATCCTCGGACCCACACCGCCCGCGGGAAGACCCCACAGACCTACCCCCACCCCAAGCGCCGGAACGACGGGTAGAGGCAGCCGCAGGGAGCACAGAGGGACTCACTTGGCGGCGTCTGGGACCAGGATGAGAGGTGCGGGAGTGATGAGAGGTGCAAGGGGGTGATGAGAGGTGCAGAGGGTTATGGGGGTGATGAGAGGTGTGGGGGGGGGGTGATGAGAGGTGCGGGGGGGGGGGGTGATGAGAGGTGCAGGGGGGTTATGGTGGTGATGAGAGGTGCAGGGGGGTGATGAGAGGTGCGGGGGGGGGGTGATGAGAGGTGCAGGGGGGGTTATGCAGGTGATGAGAGGTGCAGGGGGGGTGATGAGAGGTGCAGGGGGGTGATGAGAGGTGCAGGGGGGGTGATGAGAGGTGCAGGTGGGGTGATGAGAGGTGCAGGGGGGGGTGTTGAGAGGTGCAGGGGGGGTGTTGAGAGGTACAGGGGGGGTGATGAGAGGTGCAGAGGGTTATGGGGGTGATGAGAGGGGCAGGGGGGTGATGAGAGGTGCAGGGGGGGTGATGAGAGGTGCAGAGGGTTATGGGGGTGATGAGAGGTGCGGGGGGAGGTGATGAGAGGTGCGGGGGGGGGGTGATGAGAGGTGCAGGGGGGGTGATGAGAGGTGCAGAGGGTTATGGGGGTGATGAGAGGTGCGGGGGGTGATGAGAGGTGCAGGGGGGTGATGAGAGGTGCAGAGGGTTATGGGGGTGATGAGAGGTGCGGGGGGGGTGATGAGAGGTGCAGGGGGTGATGAGAGGTGCAGAGGGTTATGGGGGTGATGAGAGGTGCAGGGGGGTGATGAGAGGTGCAGGGGAGTGATGAGAGGTGCAGGGGGGTGATGAGAGGTGCAGAGGGTTATGGGGGTGATGAGAGGTGCATAGGGTTATGGGGGTGATGAGAGGTGCAGAGGGTTATGGGGGTGATGAGAGGTGCAGAGGGTTATGGGGGTGATGAGAGGTGCAGAGCGTTATGGGGGTGATGAGAGGTGCGGGGGGGGGGGGTGATGAGAGGTGCAGGGCGGTGATGAGAGGTGCAGGGGGGTGATGAGAGGTGCAGAGGGTTATGGGGGTGATGAGAGGTGCGGGGGGGGGTGATGAGAGGTGCGGGGGGGGGGTGATGAGAGGTGCGGGGGGGGGTGATGAGAGGTGCAGGGAGGTGATGAGAGGTGCAGAGGGTTATGGGGGTGATGAGAGGTGCAGGGGGGTGATGAGAGGTGCAGAGGGGTGATGAGAGGTGCAGGAGGGGGTTATGCAGGTGATGAGGAGTGATGAGGACACAGAGGATAAGCGGGGGTGTATATGTATATATGATGTGTTTGCATGTATGGCAGTATTATATTTAGGGGCACAGTGTACAGCAGCATTATATTCAGGGGGGGTGATGAGAGGTGCAGGTGGGGTGATGAGAGGTGCAGGGGGGGTGTTGAGAGGTACAGGGGGGGTGATGAGAGGTGCAGAGGGTTATGGGGGTGATGAGAGGGGCAGGGGGGTGATGAGAGGTGCAGGGGGGGTGATGAGAGGTGCAGAGGGTTATGGGGGTGATGAGAGGTGCAGGGGGAGTGATGAGAGGTGCAGAGGGTTATGGGGGTGATGAGAGGTGCGGGGGGAGGTGATGAGAGGTGCGGGGGGGGTGATGAGAGGTGCAGGGGGGGTGATGAGAGGTGCAGAGGGTTATGGGGGTGATGAGAGGTGCGGGGGGGGGGGGTGATGAGAGGTGCAGGGGGTGATGAGAGGTGCGGGGGGGGTGATGAGAGGTGCAGAGGGTTATGGGGGTGATGAGAGGTGCAGGGGGGTGATGAGGTGCAGGGGGGTGATGAGAGGTGCAGAGGGTTATGGGGGTGATGAGAGGTGCAGAGGGTTATGGGGGTGATGAGAGGTGCAGAGGGTTATGGGGGTGATGAGAGGTGCAGAGGGTTATGGGGGTGATGAGAGGTGCGGGGGGGGGGGGTGATGAGAGGTGCAGGGCGGTGATGAGAGGTGCAGGGGGGTGATGAGAGGTGCAGAGGGTTATGGGGGTGATGAGAGGTGCGGGGGGGGGGTGATGAGAGGTGCGGGGGGGGGGGGTGATGAGAGGTGCGGGGGGGGGTGATGAGAGGTGCAGGGAGGTGATGAGAGGTGCAGAGGGTTATGGGGGTGATGAGAGGTGCAGGGGGGTGATGAGAGGTGCAGAGGGGTGATGAGAGGTGCAGGAGGGGGTTATGCAGGTGATGAGGAGTGATGAGGACACAGAGGATAAGCGGGGGTGTATATGTATATATGATGTGTCTGCATGTATGGCAGTATTATATTTAGGGGCACAGTGTACAGCAGCATTATATTCAGGGGTACAGTGTGGAGCAGTATTATATTCAGGGGTACAGTGTGGTGCAGTATTATATTCAGGGGTACAGTGTGGAGCAGTATTATACTCAGGGGCACAGTGTGGAGCAGTATTATATTCAGGAGCACAGTGTGGAGCAGTATTATATTCAGGGGTACAGTGTGGAGCAGTATTATATTCAGGGGTACAGTGTGGAGCAGTATTATATTCAGGGGTACAGTGTGGAGCAGTATTATATTCAGGGGCACAGTGTGGAGCAGTATTATATTCAGGGGTACAGTGTGGAGCAGTATTATATTCAGGGGTACAGTGTGGAGCAGTATTATATTCAGGGGTACAGTGTGGAGCAGTATTATATTCAGGGGCACAGTGTGGAGCAGTATTATATTCAGGGGTACAGTGTGAAGCAGTATTATATTCAGGGGTACAGTGTGGAGCAGTGTTAAATTCAGGGGGTACAGTGTGGAGCAGTGTTATATTCAGGGGCACAGTGTGGAGCAGTATTATATTCAGGGTACAGTGTGTGGCAGTATTATATTCAGGGTACAGTGAGTGGCAGTATTATATTCAGGGGTACAGTGTATAGCAGTATTATATTCAGGGTACAGTGTGTGGCAGTATTATATTCAGGGTACAGTGTGTGGCAGTATTATATTCAGGGGTACAGTGTGTGGCAGTATTATATTCAGGGGTACAGTGTACAGCAGTATTATATTCAGGGGTACAGTGTGGAGCAGTATTATATTCAGGGTACAGTGTGTGGCAGTATTATATTCTGGGTACAGTGTACAGCAGTATTATATTCAGGGGTACAGTGTGGAGCAGTGTTATATTCAGGGTACAGTGTGTGCAGTATTATATTCAGGGGTACAGTGTACAGCAGTATTATATTCAGGGTACAGTGTACAGCAGTATTATATTCAGGGGTACAGTGTATAGCAGTATTATATTCAGGGGTACAGTGTGGAGCAGTGTTATATTCAGGGGCACAGTGTGGAGCAGTATTATATTCAGGGTACAGTGTGTGGCAGTATTATATTCAGGGGTACAGTGTGTGGCAGTATTATATTCAGGGGTACAGTGTGTGGCAGTATTATATTCGGGGGCACAGTGTGGAGCAGTGTTATATTCAGGGTACAGTGTGTGCAGTATTATATTCAGGGGTACAGTGTACAGCAGTATTATATACAGGGTACAGTGTATAGCAGTATTATATTCAGGGGTACAGTGTGGAGCAGTGTTATATTCAGGGGTACAGTGTGGAGCAGTATTATATTCAGGGGTACAGTGTGTGGCAGTATTATATTCAGGGGCACAGTGTATAGCAGTATTATATTCAGGGGTACAGTGTGGAGCAGTGTTATATTCAGGGGTACAGTGTGGAGCAGTATTATATTCAGGGGCACAGTGTGGAGCAGTGTTATATTCAGGGGTACAGTGTGTGGCAGTGTTATATTCAGGGGCACAGTGTATAGCATTATTATATTCAGGAGTACAGTGTGGAGCAGTGTTATATTCAGGGGTACAGTGTGGAGCAGTATTATATTCAGGGGCACAGTGTGGAGCAGTGTTATATTCAGGGGTACAGTGTGTGGCAGTGTTATATTCAGGGGCACAGTGTATAGCATTATTATATTCAGGGGTACAGTGTATAGCAGTATTATATTCAGGGGTACAGTGTATAGCAGTATTATATTCAGGGGTACAGTGTGGAGCAGTGTTATATTCAGGGGTACAGTGTGTGGCAGTATTATATTCTGGGTACAGTGTACAGCAGCATTATATTCAGGGTACTGTGTACAGCAGTATTATATTCAGGGTACAGTGTGGAGCAGTATTATATTCAGGGGTACAGTGTGGAGCAGTATTATATTCAGGGGTACAGTGTGGAGCAGTATTATATTCAGGGGTACAGTGTGGAGCAGTATTATATTCAGGGGTACAGTGTGGAGCAGTATTATATTCAGGGGTACAGTGTGGAGCAGTATTATATTCAGGGGTACAGTGTGGAGCAGTATTATATTCAGGGGGTACAGTGTATAGCAGTATTATATTCAGGGTACAGTGTGTGGCACTATTATATTCAGGGTACAGTGTGGAGCAGTGTTATATTCAGGGGCACAGTGTGGAGCAGTGTTATATTCAGGGGTACAGTGTGAAGCAGTATTATATTCAGGGTACAGTGTGTTGCAGTATTATATTCTGGGTACAGTGTACAGCAGTATTATATTCAGGGGCACAGTGTGGAGCAGTATTATATTCAGGGTACAGTGTGGAGCAGTATTATATTCAGGGGCACATGGTGGAGCAGTATTATATTCAGGGTACAGTGTGGGGCAGTATTATATTCAGGGTACAGTGTGGGGCAGTATTATATTCAGGGTACAGTGTTGGGGCAGTGTTATATTCAGGGTACAGTGTGTGGTAGTATTATATTCAGGGTACAGTGTGGGGGCAGTATTATATTCAGGGTACAGTGTGGGACAGTATTATATTCAGGGTACAGTGTGGAGCAGTATTATATTCAGGGGCACATGGTGGAGCAGTATTATATTCAGGGTACAGTGTGGGGCAGTATTATATTCAGGGTACAGTGTGGGGCAGTATTATATTCAGGGTACAGTGTTGGGGCAGTGTTATATTCAGGGTACAGTGTGTGGTAGTATTATATTCAGGGGAACGGTTAACATCAGAAAGGGACGTACAACAACTATACAGTGGCAAATTGTGCCCCAGCCCATATAGTTGTTGTAAGCCCCTCTTTGCTAATTGTTTTCCCCCCATATAGTTGTAGGCCTCTCTGAGAGGGGCCCAGGCCTACCACAACTATGGGGGCAACTATTAACAGAGGGGCCTACCACAACTATGGGGGCAACTATTAACAGAGGGGCCTACCACAACTATGGGAGCAACTATTAACAGAGGGAGCCCCCTATATAGTTTGGGTAGGCCCTCTGTTAATAGTTGCTTCCATATAGTTTGGGTAGGCCCCTCTTTAAAAGGAGTAGTCTGGTGAAAAATAACTTATCCCCTCCTTGGATAGGGGATAAGTTATAGATCTCAGCGCGGGGACCCCCCGTGATCTCCTGAACAGGCCCCGGCGGTTTTCTTACCCGCAGGAAGCTGCAGCCAGCACACCCCCTCCATGTATCTCTACATGTAACAGGGGGGGGGCAGCCCTGAGCTCTGTGAGGGGCCCCGAAATTTCTGATGGCAGGCCTGGTGGGGGGGGACAGGTTTTGTGTGTGAGGGGGGACAGATTGTGTGTGGGGGGGGCACAGATTGTGTGTGTGGGGGATACAGATTGTGTGTGTGGGGGGATACAGATTGTGTGTGTGGGGGGGCACAGATTGTGTGTGGGGGGGCACAGATTGTGTGTGTGGGGGGGATACAGATTGTGTGTGTGGGGGGGACACAGATTGTGTGTGGGGGGACAAAGATTGTGTGTGTGGGGGGGACACAGATTGTGTGTGTGGGGGGGACACAGATTGTGTGTGTGGGGGGACACAGGTTGTGTGTGGGGGGGACACAGGTTGTGTGTGGGGGGGACACAGATTGTGTGTGTAAGGGGACAGGTTGTGTGTGGGGGGGACAGGTTGTGTGTGTGGGGGGGACACAGATTGTGTGTGGGGGGGGGGGCACAGATTGTGTGTGGGGGGGGGACACAGATTGTGTGTGGGGGGGGGACACAGATTGTGTGTGGGGGGGGGACACAGATTGTGTGTGTGGGGGGGACACAGATTGTGTGTGTGGGGGGGACACAGATTGTGTGTGTGGGGGACACAGATTGTGTGTGTGGGGGGCACAGATTGTGTGTGTGGGGGGGACACAGATTGTGTGTGTGGGGGGGACACAGATTGTGTGTGGGGGGGGGACACAGATTGTGTGTGTGGGGGGGGACACAGATTGTGTGTGTGGGGGGGACACAGATTGTGTGTGGGGGGGGACACAGATTGTGTGTGGGGGGGACACAGATTGTGTGTGGGGGGGGACACAGATTGTGTGTGTGTGGGGGACACAGGTTGTGTGTGGGGGGACAGATTGTGTGTGTGGGGGGGACACAGATTGTGTGTGGGGGGACACAGATTGTGTGTGTGGGGGGACACAGGTTGTGTGTGTGGGAGGACACAGGTTGTGTGTGGGGGGGACACAGGTTGTGTGTGGGGGGGCACAGATTGTGTGTGTAAGGGGACAGGTTGTGTGTGGGGGGGACACAGATTGTGTGTGTGTGGGGGGGACACAGGTTGTGTGTGGGGGGACAGATTGTGTGTGTGGGGGGACACAGGTTGTGTGTGTGGGGGGACACAGGTTGTGTGTGTGGGGGGACACAGGTTGTGTGTGGGGGGGACACAGGTTGTGTGTGGGGGGGCACAGAATGTGTGTGTGGGGGGACACAGATTGTGTGTGTAAGGGGACAGGTTGTGTGTGGGGGGGACACAGATTGTGTGTGGGGGGGCACAGATTGTGTGTGTGGGGGGGACACAGATTGTGTGTTTCTGGGGGGGGGCACAGATTGTGTGTGTGGGGGGGACACAGATTGTGTGTGTGGGGGGGGGACACAGATTGTGTGTGTGGGGGGGACACAGATTGTGTGTGTGGGGGGGACACAGATTGTGTGTGTGGGGGGGGACACAGATTGTGTGTGTGGGGGGGACACAGGTTGTGTGTGGGGGGACAGATTGTGTGTGTGGGGGGACACAGGTTGTGTGTGGGGGGGACACAGGTTGTGTGTGGGGGGCACAGATTGTGTGTGTGGGGGGGACACAGATTGTGTGTGTAAGGGGACAGGTTGTGTGTGGGGGGGGGACACAGATTGTGTGTGTGGGGGGGCACAGGTTGTGTGTGGGGGGACAGATTGTGTGTGGGGGAAACAGATTGCGTGTGGGGGGGGGCAAAGGTTGTGTGTGGGGGGGACACAGATTGTGTGTGTGGGGGGGGACACAGGTTGTGTGTGGGGGGACAGATTGTGTGTGTGGGGGGACACAGGTTGTGTGTGGGGGGGACACAGGTTGTGTGTGGGGGGGGCACAGATTGTGTGTGTGGGGGGGGACACAGATTGTGTGTGTGGGGGGGGCACAGGTTGTGTGTGGGGGGGGCACAGGTTGTGTGTGGGGGGGACACAGATTGTGTGTGTAAGGGGACAGGTTGTGTGTGGGGGGGCACAGATTGTGTGTGTGGGGGGCACAGATTGTGTGTGTGGGGGGACACAGGTTGTGTGTGGGGGGGACACAGGTTGTGTGTGGGGGGGACACAGGTTGTGTGTGGGGGGGACACAGGTTGTGTGTGTAGGGGGACACAGATTGTGTGTGTAAGGGGACAGGTTGTGTGTGGGGGGGGGACAGGTTGTGTGTGGGGGGGACACAGATGTTGTGTGTGGGGGGGACACATATGTTTTGTGTGGGGGGGACACGGGTTGTGTGTGGGGGGGGACAGATTGTGTGTGTGGGGGGACGCAGGTTGTGTGTGTGGGGGGCACAGATTGTGTGTTTAAGGGGACAGGTTGTGTGTGGGGGGGACACAGGTTGTGTGTGTGGGGGACACATATTGTGTTTGTAAGGGGACAGGTTGTGTGTGTGTGGGGGGGGCACAGATTGTGTGTGTAAGGGGACAGATTGTGTGTGTGGGGGGGACACAGATTGTGTGTGTGGGGAGGACACAGATAGTGTGTGGGGGGGACACAGATTGTGTGTGTGGGGGGGACACAGATTGTGTGTGTGGGGGGGACACAGATTGAGTGTGTGGGGGGGGACACAGATTGAGTGTGTGGGGGGGACACAGATTGTGTGTGTGGGGGGGACACAGATTGTGTGTGTGGGGGGGACACAGATTGCGTGTGGGGGGGGACACAGATTGTGTGTGGGGGGGGGGCACAGATTGCGTGTGGGGGGGACACAGATTGCGTGTGGGGGGGGGACACAGATTGTGTGGGGGGGACACAGATTGTGTGTGTAAGGGGACAGGTTGTGTGTGTGGGGGGGACACAGGTTGTGTGTGTGGGGGGGACACAGATTGTGTGTGGGGTGGGGGACACAGATTGTGTGTGGGGGGGGGACACAGATTGTGTGTGTGGGGGGGACACAGATTGTGTTTGTGGGGGGGACACAGGTTGTGTGTGGGGGGGACAGATTGTGTGTGTGGGGGGACACAGGTTGTGTGTGGGGGGGGGGGCACAGATTGTATGTTTAAGGGGACAGGTTGTGTGTGGGGGGGACACAGATTGTGTGTGTGGAGGGGACACAGATTGTGTGTGGGGGGGACACAGATTGTGTGTGGGGGGGACACAGATTGTGTGTGTGGGGAGGACACAGATAGTGTGTGGGGGGGACACAGATTGTGTGTGTGGGGGGGACACAGATTGTGTGTGTGGGGGGGGACACAGATTGTGTGTGTGGGGGGGACACAGATTGTGTGTGTGGGGGGACACAGATTGTGTGTGTGGGGGGACACAGATTGTGTGTGTGGGGGGGGACACAGATTGTGTGGGGGGGACACAGATTGTGTGTGTAAGGGGACAGGTTGTGTGTGTGGGGGGACACAGGTTGTGTGTGTGGGGGGACACAGGTTGTGTGTGGGGGGACACAGGTTGTGTGTGGGGGGGCACAGATTGTGTGTGTGGGGGGGACACAGATTGTGTGTGTGGGGGGGGGCACAGGTTGTGTGTGGGGGGGCACAGATTGTGTGTGTAAGGGGACAGGTTGTGTGGGGGGGGCACAGATTGTGTGTGTGTGGGGGGGGCACAGGTTGTGTGTGGGGGGACAGATTGTGTGTGTGGGGGGGACACAGGTTGTTTGTGTGGGGGGACACAGGTTGTGTGTGGGGGGGACACAGATTGTGTGTGTAGGGGGACACAGATTGTGTGTGTAAGGGGACAGGTTGTGTGTGGGGGGGGACAGGTTGTGTGTGGGGGGGACACAGATGTTGTGTGTGGGGGGGGACACATATGTTTTGTGTGGGGGGGGACACAGGTTGTGTGTGGGGGGGGACAGATTGTGTGTGTGGGGGGACACAGGTTGTGTGTGTGGGGGGCACAGATTGTGTGTTTAAGGGGACAGGTTGTGTGTGGGGGGGACACAGGTTGTGTGTGTGTGGGGGACACATATTGTGTTTGTAAGGGGACAGGTTGTGTGTGTGTGTGTGTGGGGGGGGGGACACAGATTGTATGTTTAAGGGGACAGGTTGTGTGTGGGGAGGACACAGGTTGTGTGTGTGTGGGGGACACATATTGTGTTTGTAAGGGGACAGGTTGTGTGTGTGGGGGGGGGCACAGATTGTGTGTGTAAGGGGACAGATTGTGTGTGGGGGGGACAGATTGTGTGTGTGGGGGGACACAGGTTGTGTGTGGGGGGCACAGATTGTGTGTGGGGGGGGCACAGATTGTATGTTTAAGGGGACAGGTTGTGTGTGGGGGGGACACAGATTGTGTGTGTGGAGGGGACACAGGTTGTGTGTGTGGGGGGGACACAGATTGTGTGTGTAAGGGGACAGATTGTGTGTGTGGGGGGGGACACAGATTGTGTGTGGGGGGGACACAGATTGTGTGTGTGGGGGGGACACAGATTGTGTGTGTGGGGGGGACACAGATTGTGTGTGTGGGGGGACACAGATTGTGTGTGTGGGGGGGACACAGATTGCGTGTGGGGGGGACACAGATTGTGTGTGTGGGGGGGACACAGATTGTGTGTGTAAGGGGACAGGTTGTGTGTGTGGGGGGGACACAGATTGTGTGTGGGTGGGACACAGGTTGTGTGTGTGGGGGGGACACAGATTGTGTGTGTGGGGGGGACACAGATTGTGTGTGTGGGGGGGACACAGATTGTGTGTGTAAGGGGACAGGTTGTGTGTGTGGGGGGGACACAGATTGTGTGTGGGTGGGACACAGGTTGTGTGTGTGGGGGGGACACAGATTGTGTGTGTGGGGGGGACACAGATGGTGTGTGGGGGGGGGGACACAGATTGTGTGTGTGGGGGGGACACAGATTGTATGTGTGGGGGGGGGACACAGATTGTATGTGTGTGGGGGGAACACAGATTGTGTGTGTGGGGGGGGGACACAGATTGTGTGTGGGGGGGGACACAGATTGTGTGTGTGGGGGGGACACAGATTGTGTGTGTGGGGGGGACACAGATTGTGTGTGTGGGGGGACACATGTGTGTGGGGGGACACAGGTTGTGTGTGGGGGGGCACAGATTGTGTGTGTGGGGGGGACACAGATTGTGTGTGTAAGGGGACAGGTTGTGTGTGGGGGGGGCACAGATTGTGTGTTTGGGGGGGACACAGATTGTGTGTGTGGGGGGGGACACAGATTGTGTGTGTGGGGGACACACAGATTGTGTGTGTGGGGGGGGACACAGATTGTGTGTGTGGGGGACACACAGATTGTGTGTGGGGGGGGGGGCACAGGTTGTGTGGGGGGGGACACAGATTGTGTGTGTGGGGCGGACACAGATTGTGTGTAAGGGGACAGGTTGTGTGTGTGGGGGGGGACAGGTTGTGTGTGGGGGGGGGCACAGATTGTGTGTGTGGGGGGGGACACAGATTTTGTGTGTAAGGGGACAGGTTGTGTTTTGGGGGGGACAGGTTGTGTGTGTGGGGGGACACAGATTGTGTGTGTGGGGGGGACACAGATTGTGTGTGGGGGGGACAGATTGTGTGTGTGGGGGGGGACACAGATTGTGTGTGTGGGGGGGGACACAGATTGTGTGTGTGGGGGGGGACACAGATTGTGTGTGTGGGGGGGGACACAGATTGTGTGTGTGGGGGGGACACAGATTGTGTGTGTGGGGGGGACACAGATTGTGTGTGTGGGGGGGGGACACAGATTGTTTGTGTGGGGGGGACACAGATTGTGTGTTTGGGGGGGGGACACAGATTGTGTTTGGGGGGGGGGACACAGATTGTGTGTGTGGGGGGGGGACACAGATTGTGTGTGTGGGGGGGGACACAGATTGTGTGTGTGGGGGGGGGACACAGATTGTGTGTGTGGGGGGGACACAGATTGTGTGTGTGGGGGGGACACAGATTGTGTGTGTGGGGGGGACACAGATTGTGTGTGTGGGGGGGACACAGATTGTGTGTGTGGGGGGGACACAGATTGTGTGTGTGGGGGGGACACAGATTGTGTGTGTGGGGGGGACACAGATTGTGTGTGTGGGGGGGGACACAGATTGTGTGTGTGGGGGGGACACAGATTGTGTGTGTGGGGGGGGACACAGATTGTGTGTGTGGGGGGGACACAGATTGTGTGTGTGGGGGGGACACAGATTGTGTGTGTGGGGGGGACACAGATTGTGTGTGTGGGGGGGACACAGATTGTGTGTGTGGGGGGGACACAGATTGTGTGGGGGGGGACACAGATTGTGTGTGTGGGGGGGGACACAGATTGTGTGTGGGGGGGGGACACAGATTGTGTGTGGGGGGGGGACACAGATTGTGTGTGGGGGGGGGACACAGATTGTGTGTGTGGGGGGGGGACACAGATTGTGTGTGTGGGGGGGGGACACAGATTGTGTGTGTGGGGGGGACACAGATTGTGTGTGTGGGGGGGACACAGATTGTGTGTGTGTGGGGGACACAGATTGTGTGTGTGGGGGGGGGGACACAGATTGTGTGTGTGGGGGGGGACACAGATTGTGTGTGTGGGGGGGACACAGATTGTGTGTGTGGGGGGGGACACAGATTGTGTGTGTGGGGGGGGACACAGATTGTGTGTGTGGGGGGGGACACAGATTGTGTGTGTGGGGGGGACACAGATTGTGTGTGTGGGGGGGGGACACAGATTGTGTGTGTGGGGGGGGGGACACAGATTGTGTGTGTGGGGGGGGACACAGATTGTGTGTGTGGGGGGACACAGATTGTGTGTGTGGGGGGGACACAGATTGTGTGTGTGGGGGGGGGACACAGATTGTGTGTGTGGGGGGGGACACAGATTGTGTGTGGGGGGGACACAGATTGTGTGAGGGGGGGACACAGATTGTGTGTGTGGGGGGGACACAGATTGTGTGTGTGGGGGGGACACAGATTGTGTGTGTGGGGGGGGGACACAGATTGTGTGTGGGGGGGGGGACACAGATTGTGTGTGTGGGGGGGGACACAGATTGTGTATGTGGGGGGGACACAGATTGCGTGTGTGTGGGGGGGGGACAGATTGTGTGTGGGGGGGGGACAGATTGTGTGTGTTGGGGGGGACACAGATTGTGTGTGTGGGGGGGACACAGATTGTGTGTGTGGGGGGGACACACAGATTGTGTGTGTGGGGGGGACACACAGATTGTGTGTGTGGGGGGGACACACAGATTGTGTGTGTGGGGGGGACACAGATTGTGTATGTGGGGGGGACACAGATTGTGTATGTGGGGGGGGGACACAGATTGTGTGTGTGGGGGGGGACACAGATTGTGTATGTGGGGGGGACACAGATTGTGTGTGTGGGGGGGGGACAGATTGTGTGTGGGGGGGGGACAGATTGTGTGTGTTGGGGGGACACAGATTGTGTGTGTGGGGGGGACACAGATTGTGTGTGTGGGGGGGGGACACAGATTGTGTGTGTGGGGGGGACACAGATTGTGTGTGTGGGGGGGACACAGATTGTGTATGTGGGGGGGACACAGATTGTGTGTGTGTGTGGGGGGACAGGTTGTGTGTGTGTGGGGGGACACAGATTGTGTGTGTGGGGGGGACACAGATTGTGTGTGTGGGGGGGGACACAGATTGTGTGTGTGGGGGGGACACAGATTGTGTATGTGGGGGGGACACAGATTGTGTGTGTGGGGGGGGGACAGATTGTGTGTGGGGGGGGGACAGATTGTGTGTGTTGGGGGGACACAGATTGTGTGTGTGGGGGGGACACAGATTGTGTGTGTGGGGGGGGGACACAGATTGTGTGTGTGGGGGGGACACAGATTGTGTGTGTGGGGGGGACACAGATTGTGTATGTGGGGGGGACACAGATTGTGTGTGTGTGGGGGGACACAGATTGTGTGTGTGGGGGGGACAGGTTGTGTGTGTGTGGGGGGACACAGATTGTGTGTGTGGGGGGGACACAGATTGTGTGTGTGGGGGGGGGGGGGACACAGATTGTGTGTGTGGGGGGGGACACAGATTGTGTGTGTGGGGGGGACACAGATTGTGTATGTGGGGGGGACACAGATTGTGTGTGTGGGGGGGGGACAGATTGTGTGTGGGGGGGGACAGATTGTGTGTGTTGGGGGGACACAGATTGTGTGTGTGGGGGGGACACAGATTGTGTGTGTGGGGGGGGGACACAGATTGTGTGTGTGGGGGGGACACAGATTGTGTGTGTGGGGGGGACACAGATTGTGTATGTGGGGGGGACACAGATTGTGTGTGTGTGGGGGGACACAGATTGTGTGTGTGGGGGGGACAGGTTGTGTGTGTGTGGGGGGACACAGATTGTGTGTGTGGGGGGGACACAGATTGTGTGTGTGGGGGGGGGGGGGACACAGATTGGCCCTGATTTACTTAGAAAGTTGGGTTGAATGTGTCAGTTTTCTAACCCGTTTTTTACTTCCCTAGTTGTTTATGAATGTGTCGCATTTCAATGTCGCATGTGCATTTTTTTGTTGCACGAGCGTAATAATGTCGCAGGTGCGTTTCGGCAGCCTAGGGGTTAAATTTTAACCTCAGTCACGCGCGGGAGTTTGTGAGGTGATTTGGTTGTTAGACATGTGCAATTAGTTTCGGAACAAATACTAAACTTAACGAATTTTCCCGTTTTCGGGTGTTCGTTACAATCCGAATGCACGAAAAAAAAATTCTAATATTTCCGAAAAAGAATACGAATACGAATATACAGTTAACGTTAAATAACGTATAACGAATAATACATGTTAACGAATAACGAATGCATTTGCTATCAGTAAACCGAATGTAAGGAAGGAATTCGATTCTTGTCATTGGTTTTACCTGAGGAAAACGGCAAAAAAAGGTGAAAACAACCAGAATCCTAAGGGAACACCTGTTACTCATTACCAAAGAGGATCCGCAGGTGAAACTAATGTGCATTTCGTTTAGTAACCAATGCTAAAATTAACGAATTTTACAGATAAAACGAAAGATCCGAATTAACGAATGCATTCGATGTTATTAACAAATGCATCCGAAAACCGAATATGACGAATTAACAGCATTCCGAATATTCACAGAGCGAACGAAACAAAAAGAAAGAACATTTTTGGTTCTGCACATGTCTATTGGTTGTCCAGTAGTGCAACTATGGCCAGTAGAAAAGATAACATTTCGGCGGCCTTTGAAGTTTTCCTGAATGAAAATGTCCCTCAGGAGGAGGGTCCGATATCAGAAGCCGATAGCCCGCCATCCAGCTAACATTACAATTCCTGAATGAAAATGTCCCTCAGGAGGAGGGTCCGATATCAGAAGCCGATAGCCCGCCATCCAGCTAACATTACAATTCCTGAATGAAAATGTCCCTCAGGAGGAGGGTCCGATATCAGAAGCCGATAGCCCGCCATCCAGCTAACATTACAATTCCTGAATGAAAATGTCCCTCAGGAGGAGGGTCCGATATCAGAAGCCGATAGCCCGCCATCCAGCTAACATTACAATTCCTGAATGAAAATGTCCCTCAGGAGGAGGGTCCGATATCAGAAGCCGATAGCCCGCCATCCAGCTAACATTACAATTCCTGAATGAAAATGTCCCTCAGGAGGAGGGTCCGATATCAGAAGCCGATAGCCCGCCATCCAGCTAACATTACAATTCCTGAATGAAAATGTCCCTCAGGAGGAGGGTCCGATATCAGAAGCCGATAGCCCGCCATCCAGCTAACATTACAATTCCTGAATGAAAATGTCCCTCAGGAGGAGGGTCCGATATCAGAAGCCGATAGCCCGCCATCCAGCTGACATTACAATTCCTGAATGAAAATGTCCCTCAGGAGGAGGGTCCGATATCAGAAGCCGATAGCCCGCCATCCAGCTAACATTACAATTCCTGAATGAAAATGTCCCTCAGGAGGAGGGTCCGATATCAGAAGCCGATAGCCCGCCATCCAGCTAACATTACAATTCCTGAATGAAAATGTCCCTCAGGAGGAGGGTCCGATATCAGAAGCCGATAGCCCGCCATCCAGCTGACATTACAATTCCTGAATGAAAATGTCCCTCAGGAGGAGGGTCCGATATCAGAAGCCGATAGCCCGCCATCCAGCTAACATTACAATTCCTGAATGAAAATGTCCCTCAGGAGGAGGGTCCGATATCAGAAGCCGATAGCCCGCCATCCAGCTAACATTACAATTCCTGAATGAAAATGTCCCTCAGGAGGAGGGTCCGATATCAGAAGCCGATAGCCCGCCATCCAGCTAACATTACAATTCCTGAATGAAAATGTCCCTCAGGAGGAGGGTCCGATATCAGAAGCCGATAGCCCGCCATCCAGCTAACATTACAATTCCTGAATGAAAATGTCCCTCAGGAGGAGGGTCCGATATCAGAAGCCGATAGCCCGCCATCCAGCTAACATTACAATTCCTGAATGAAAATGTCCCTCAGGAGGAGGGTCCGATATCAGAAGCCGATAGCCCGCCATCCAGCTAACATTACAATTCCTGAATGAAAATGTCCCTCAGGAGGAGGGTCCGATATCAGAAGCCGATAGCCCGCCATCCAGCTAACATTACAATTCCTGAATGAAAATGTCCCTCAGGAGGAGGGTCCGATATCAGAAGCCGATAGCCCGCCATCCAGCTAACATTACAATTCCTGAATGAAAATGTCCCTCAGGAGGAGGGTCCGATATCAGAAGCCGATAGCCCGCCATCCAGCTAACATTACAATTCCTGAATGAAAATGTCCCTCAGGAGGAGGGTCCGATATCAGAAGCCGATAGCCCGCCATCCAGCTAACATTACAATTCCTGAAGTTGGTGACGGCCCAGAAAAGGTTTCCCATAGTGCAGCCAATGCTTCAGGGGAAATTGGTGATTTGGAGGATTGTGAAGAAAATGAAGATGGCTCCCAAGGTCGAAAAAAAAGGTTTTCATTAGAAGAGAAACATTTAATAGTTGTGGAGGTAAGTTTTTTTTTATTTTTTTTTAGCATTTTGGTATTTCAATGTGGGAATTTGTCAGATAAATAACTTTAGGGTGAGTTCCTTGTATTTTTTACCCCATCATTCACCATTGTATTCTGAATGTTTTTTATTCCGCCATCACATCCTTCATTTCCTTGGTTACTATTTGTCAATTTTAACCCCTTCCCGCAGAATGTCCTATATAAACGCCGGGTTGTGCAGTGCGTTCGCGCATCCCGGCGTTTATATATGCCATTCAGTTAACCCAGCGATGCGCAGCATCGCACGGGTTAACTGGCAGAAGTCCCGCTGTTTCCATCAGGGGACAACTTCTGCTTCACCCCCCAGGACCATCCATTGATGGTCCTGGTCAGCGATCACTGTGATTGGTCCCTGTGGACCAATCACAGTGATCTGGGGTGAAAGTTCAGATCCCCCGCACTGCCCGCCCCTGGAAGTCGGGCAGAACGGGGGCTGATGGCTGCAGGGGCTTGCAGGGACCTGCGGCATAGGGGGGGGGGAACACCAGGGGACCGGCGGCCTTACCTGGAGCAGCGGCAGGACCAGCCACGTGGACGAGCAGCGACGGGACCGGCAGGTAAGTATGTGGTCCTCAGAAGCAGCAGTGAAGATCTTCACTGCTGCTTCTAGAAGTCTGAAAACTACAACTCCCAGCATGCCTAGACAGCCTTTGGCTTTATGGGCATGCTGGGAGTTGTAGTTTTGCAACATCTGGAGGGCCCCAGTTTGGAGACCATTGTATAATGGTCTCCAATCTGTTCTCTTCCAGCTGTTGCAAAACTACAACTCCCAGCATGCACTGACTGTCCAGGCATGCTGGGAGTTTTAGTTCAGCAACATCTGGCCCTTCAGATGTTGCCGAACTACAACTCCCAGCATGCCCTTCAGCTGTCTGGGCATGCTGGGAGTTGTAGTTTTGCAACAACTGGAGACACACTGGTTGGGAAACAATGTCTGTTTCTAACTCAGTGTTTCCTAACCTGTGTGCCTCCAGCTGTTGCAAAACTATAACTCCCAGCATGCACTAACAGACCATGCATGCTGGGAGTTGTGGTTTTGCAACAGCTGGTGCACCCCCCCCCCCCCCCCCCCCTGTTAATGTACAGGGTACATTCACATGGGCGAGGCTTTTACAGTGGGTTTCTCGCATCTTGAGATGCAGCAAATTTTGCGCTGGGAAACTCGCTGTAATCCCCCGCCCATGTGACTGTACCCTAAAAACACTACATATACACATACCCCTACACAGTCCGGTACACCACTGTTTCCAAAGCAGAGCCTCCAGCTGTTGAAAAACAACAACTCCCAGTATTGCCGGACAGCCGTTGACTGTCCACGCATGCTGGGAGTTTTGCAACAGCTGGAGGCACCCTGTTTGGGAATCACTGGTGTAGAATACCCCTATGTCCACCCCTATGCAAATCCCTAATTTAGGCCTCAAATGCGCACGGCGCTCTCTCACTTTGGAGCCCTGTCGTATTTCAGGGCAACAGTTTTGGGCCACATATGGGGTATCGCTGTACTCGGGAGAAATTGCCTTACAAGGTTTGGGGGGCTTTTTCTTCTTTAACCCTTCATGAAAAGGAAAAGTTGGGGTCTACACCAGAATGTTAGTGTAAAAAAATAAAAAATTTTACACTAACATGCTGATGTTGCCCTATATTTTACATTTTCACAAGAGGTAAAAGGGAAAAAAGCCCCCCAAAATTTGTAACGCAATTTCTCCCGACTACAGAGATACCCCATATGTGAGCGCAAAGTGCTCTGGGGGCGCACAACAAGGCCCAGAAGGGAGAGCGCACCATGTACATTTGAGGTGATTTGCACAGGGGTGTCTGATTGTTACAGCAGTTTTGACAAACGCAAAAAAAAAAAACCCCACATGTGACCCCATTTCGGAAACGACACCCCTCACGGAATGTAATGAGGGGTGCAGTGAGAATTTACCCCCCACAGGTGTCTGACTGATCTTTGGAACAGTGGTCCGTGAAAATGAAAACTTGTACAGCCCACTGTTCCAAAGATCTGTCAGACACCAGTGGGGGGTAAATGCTCATTGTACCCCTTGTTACGTTCCTCAAGGGGTCTCATTTCCAAAATGGTATGCCATGTGTTTTTTTTTGTTGTTCTGGCACCATAGGGGCTTCCTAAATGCGACATGCCCCCCGAGCAAAATTTGCTCTCAAAAAGCCAAATATGACTCCTTCTCTTCTGAGCATTGTAGTTCGCCCATAGTGCACTTCATGTCAACTTATGGGGTACCTCCATACTCAGAAGAGAAGGGGTTACAAATATTGGGGAGTATTTCCTGCTATTAACCCTTGGAAAAATGTGAAATTTGGGGGGAAACACATTTTAGTGAAAAAAAATATTTTTTTTTACATATGCAAAAGTCGTGAAACACCTGTGGGGTATTAAGGCTCACTTTATTCCTTATGTTCCCCGAGGGGTGTAGTTTCCAAAATGGTATGCCATGTGAGGGTTTTTTGCTGTTCTGGCACCATAGGGGCTTCCTAAATGCAACATGCCCCCCAAAAACCATTTCAGAAAAAACTCACTCTCCAAAATCCCCTTGTCGCTCCTTCGCTTCTGAGCCCTCTACTGCGCCCGCCGAACACTTTACATAGACATATGAGGTATGTGCTTACTCGAGAGAAATCGGGCTACAAATATAAGTATACATTTTCTCCTTTTACCCCTTGTAAAAATTCAAAAATTGGATTTACAAGAACATGCGAGTGTAAAAAATGAAGATTGTGAATTTTCTCCTTCACTTTGCTGCTATTCCTGTGAAACCCCTAAAGGGTTAAAACACTTACTGAATGTCATTTTGAATACTTTGGGGGGTGCAGTTTTTATAATGGGGTCTTTTGTGGGGTATTTCTAATATGAAGACCCTTCAAATCCACTTCAAAGCTGAACTGGTCCCTGAAAAATTGTGAGTTTGAAAATTTTGTGAAAAATTGGAAAATTGCTGCTGAACTTTGAAGCCTCTGGTGTCTCCAAAAGTAAAAAACACGTAAATTTTATGATGCAAATATAAAGTAGACATATTGTATATGTGAATAAAAATTTTTTTTTATTTGTAATATACATTTTCCTTACAAGCAGAGAGCTTCAAAGTTAGCAAAATGTTCAAATTTTTCATCAAATTTTGGATGCAAGTTACCACAAAATGTTACCACCAGGTTAAAGTAGAATATGTCACGAAAAAACAATCTCGGAATCAGAATGATAAGGAAAAGCATCAGAGTTATTAATGTTTAAAGTGACAGTGGTCAGATGTACAAAAAACACTCTGGTCCTTAAGGCCAAAATGGGCTTGGTCCTGAAGGGGTTAAGCCTTGCACTCTTTTCTTAGTGTGAAAAAATTTGAAAACAGCATAAAAAAAAAGAAAATATCCTACTGCTGCAAGCTGTAGGGGAAATAGACACTGAAAAAAACATTTTTCGGGTCGGGAAACTTGTTAAGTCATGGGGAAAAGATCATTTTGTCGGGTTACGCCCCTTTTTCGGGTTTCTGGAAAGCCGAGTCGGGTTATTCGTGAAAAAATGTCGCAGACTGTCACACGCTGTCGCACACTGGATGCAACATGTTGCAGATAAACATGCGCCACAAAAACCCGAGAAAAGCAGTTGTAGGTCGGGGGGGTCACTGTATATATATGGTATGTCGGGGTCATCGTAGGTCGGGGGATCACTGTATATATATATGGTATGTCGGGGCCATCGTAGGTCGGGGGTCACTGTATATATATGGTATGTCGGGGCCATCATAGGTCGGGGGGTCACTGTATATATATGGTATGTCGGGGACATCGTAGGTCGGGGGGTCACTGTATATATATGGTATGTCGGGGACATCGTAGGTCGGGGGGTCACTGTATATATATGGTATGTCGGGGACATCGTAGGTCGGGGGGGTCACTGTATATATATGGTATGTCGGGGCCATTGTAGGTCGGGGGGGTCACTGTATATATATGGTATGTCGGGGTCATCGTAGGTCGGGGGGTCACTGTATATATATATGGTATGTCGGGGCCATCGTAGGTCGGGGGTCACTGTATATATATGGTATGTCGGGGCCATCGTAGGTCGGGGGGTCACTGTATATATATATGGTATGTCGGGGCCATCGTAGGTCGGGGGGTCACTGTATATATATATGGTATGTCGGGGCCATTGTAGGTCGGGGGGGTCACTGTATATATATGGTATGTCGGGGTCATCGTAGGTCGGGGGGGTCACTGTATATATATGGTATGTCGGGGTCATCGTAGGTCAGGGGGGTCACTGTATATATATGGTATGTCGGGGCCATCGTAGGTCGGGGGGGGTCACTGTATATATATGGTATGTCGGGGCCATTGTAGGTCGGGGGGGTCACTGTATATATATGGTATGTCGGGGCCATCGTAGGTCGGGGGGGGGTCACTGTATATATATGGTATGTCGGGGCCATCGTAGGTCGGGGGGGTCACTGTATATATATGGTATGTCGGGGTCATCGTAGGTCAGGGGGGTCACTGTATATATATGGTATGTCGGGGCCATTGTAGGTCGGGGGGGTCACTGGTATATATATGGTATGTCGGGGTCATCGTAGGTCGGGGGGGGTCACTGTATATATATGGTATGTCGGGGCCATCGTAGGTCGGGGGGGTCACTGTATATATATGGTAGGTCGGGGCCATCGTAGGTCGGGGGGTCACTGTATATATATATATGGTATGTCGGGGCCATCGTAGGTCGGGGGTCACTGTATATATGTGGTATGTCGGGGCCATCATAGGTCGGGGGGTCACTGTATATATATGGTAGGTCGGGGCCATCGTAGGTCGGGGGGTCACTGTATATATATGGTATGTCGGGGCCATCGTAGGTCGGGGGGGTCACTGTATATATATGGTAGGTCGGGGCCATCGTAGGTCGGGGGGTCACTGTATATGTATGGTATGTCGGGGCCATCATAGGTCGGGGGGTCACTGTATATATGTGGTATGTCGGGGCCATCGTAGGTCGGGGGGTCACTGTATATATATGGTAGGTCGGGGCCATCGTAGGTCGGGGGGTCACTGTATATATATATGGTATGTCGGGGCCATCGTAGGTCGGGGGGTCACTGTATATATATGGTATGTCAGGGCCATCGTAGGTCGGGGGGGTCACTGTATATATATGGTATGTCGGGGCCATCGTAGGTCGGGGGGGTCACTGTATATATATATGGTATGTCGAGGCCATCGTAGGTCGGGGGGTCACTGCATATATATGGTATGTCGGGGCCATCGTAGGTCGGGGGGGTCACTGTATATATATGGTATGTCGGGGCCATCGTAGGTCGGGGGGTCACTGTATATATATGGTAGGTCGGGGCCATCGTAGGTCGGGGGGTCACTGTATATATATGGTATGTCGGGGCCATCGTAGGTCGGGGGGGTCACTGTATATATATGGTAGGTCGGGGCCATCGTAGGTCGGGGGGTCACTGTATATATATGGTATGTCGGGGCCATCGTAGGTCGGGGGGTCACTGTATATATGTGGTATGTCGGGGCCATCGTAGGTCGGGGGGGTCACTGTATATATATGGTAGGTCGGGGCCATCGTAGGTCGGGGGGTCACTGTATATATATATATGGTATGTCGGGGCCATCGTAGGTCGGGGGTCACTGTATATATGTGGTATGTCGGGGCCATCATAGGTCGGGGGGTCACTGTATATATATGGTAGGTCGGGGCCATCGTAGGTCGGGGGGTCACTGTATATATATGGTATGTCGGGGCCATCGTAGGTCGGGGGGGTCACTGTATATATATGGTAGGTCGGGGCCATCGTAGGTCGGGGGGTCACTGTATATGTATGGTATGTCGGGGCCATCGTAGGTCGGGGGGGGTCACTGTATATATATGGTATGTCGGGGCCATCGTAGGTCGGGGGGGTCACTGTATATATATGGTAGGTCGGGGCCATCGTAGGTCGGGGGGTCACTGTATATATATATATGGTATGTCGGGGCCATCGTAGGTCGGGGGTCACTGTATATATGTGGTATGTCGGGGCCATCATAGGTCGGGGGGTCACTGTATATATATGGTAGGTCGGGGCCATCGTAGGTCGGGGGGTCACTGTATATATATGGTATGTCGGGGCCATCGTAGGTCGGGGGGGTCACTGTATATATATGGTAGGTCGGGGCCATCGTAGGTCGGGGGGTCACTGTATATGTATGGTATGTCGGGGCCATCATAGGTCGGGGGGTCACTGTATATATGTGGTATGTCGGGGCCATCGTAGGTCGGGGGGTCACTGTATATATATGGTAGGTCGGGGCCATCGTAGGTCGGGGGGTCACTGTATATATATATGGTATGTCGGGGCCATCGTAGGTCGGGGGGTCACTGTATATATATGGTATGTCAGGGCCATCGTAGGTCGGGGGGGTCACTGTATATATATGGTATGTCGGGGCCATCGTAGGTCGGGGGGGTCACTGTATATATATATGGTATGTCGAGGCCATCGTAGGTCGGGGGGTCACTGCATATATATGGTATGTCGGGGCCATCGTAGGTCGGGGGGGTCACTGTATATATATGGTATGTCGGGGCCATCGTAGGTCGGGGGGTCACTGTATATATATGGTAGGTCGGGGCCATCGTAGGTCAGGGGGTCACTGTATATATATGGTATGTCGGGGCCATCGTAGGTCGGGGGGGTCACTGTATATATATGGTAGGTCGGGGCCATCGTAGGTCGGGGGGTCACTGTATATATATGGTATGTCGGGGCCATCGTAGGTCGGGGGGTCACTGTATATATGTGGTATGTCGGGGCCATCGTAGGTCGGGGGGGTCACTGTATATATATGGTAGGTCGGGGCCATCGTAGGTCGGGGGGTCACTGTATATATATGGTATGTCGGGGCCATCGTAGGTCGGGGGGTCACTGCATATATATGGTATGTCGGGGCCATCGTAGGTCGGGGGGGTCACTGTATATATATGGTATGTCGGGGCCATCGTAGGTCGGGGGGTCACTGCATATATATGGTATGTCGGGGCCATCGTAGGTCGGGGGGGTCACTGTATATATATGGTATGTCGGGGCCATCATAGGTCGGGGGGGGGTCACTGTATATATATGGTATGTCGGGGGGTCACTGTGTATATATGGTATGTCGGGGCCATCGTAGGTCGGGGGGGTCACTGTATATATATGGTATGTCGGGCCATCGTAGGTCGGGGGTCACTGTATATATATGGTAGGTCGGGGCCATCGTAGGTCGGGGGGTCACTGTATATATATGGTATGTCGGGGCCATCGTAGGTCGGGGGGGTCACTGTATATATATGGTAAGTCGGGGCCATCGTAGGTCGGGGTCAGGTCACTGCATATATATGGTATGTCGGGGCCATCGTAGGTCGGGGGGGTCACTGTGTATATATATATATATATATATATATATATATATATATATATGGTATGTCGGGGCCATCATAGGTCGGGGGGTCACTGTATATATATGGTATGTCGGGGGGTCACTGTATGTATATATATATATATATATATATATATATGGTATGTCGGGGCCATTGTAGGTCGGGGGGTCACTGTATATATATATATATATATATATATATATATATATATATATATATATATATATATATATATATATGGTATGTCGGGGCCATCGTAGGTCGGGGGGTCACTGTATATATATGGTATGTCGGGGCCATCGTAGGTCGGGGGGTCACTGTATATATATGGTATGTCGGGGCCATCGTAGGTCGGGGGGGTCACTGTATATATATGGTAGGTCGGGGCCATCGTAGGTCAGGGGGTCACTGTATATATATGGTATGTCGGGGCCATCGTAGGTCGGGGGGGTCACTGTATATATATGGTAGGTCAGGGCCATAGTAGGTCGGGGGGTCACTGTATATATATGGTATGTCGGGGCCATCGTAGGTCGGGGTCGGGTCACTGTATATATATGGTATGTCGGGGCCATCGTAGGTCGGGGGTCACTGTATATATATATATATATGGTATGTCGAGGCCATCGTAGGTCGGGGGTCACTGTATATATATATATATGGTATGTCGGGGCCATCGTAGGTCAGGGGGTCACTGTATATATATGGTATGTCGGGGCCATCGTAGGTCGGGGGGGTCACTGTATATATATGGTATGTCGGGGCCATCGTAGGTCGGGGGGGTCACTGTATATATATGGTATGTCGGGGCCATCGTAGGTCGGGGGGGTCACTGTATATATATGGTAGGTCAGGGCCATAGTAGGTCGGGGGGTCACTGTATATATATATGGTATGTCGGGGCCATCGTAGGTCGGGGGTCACTGTATATATGTGGTATGTCGGGGCCATCGTAGGTCGGGGGGTCACTGTATATATATGGTAGGTCGGGGCCATCGTAGGTCGGGGGGTCACTGCATATATATGGTATGTCAGGGCCATCGTAAGTCGGGGGGGTCACTGTATATATATGGTAGGTCGGGGCCATCGTAGGTCGGGGGGTCACTGTATATATATGGTATGTCGGGGCCATCGTAGGTCGGGGGGTCACTGTATATATGTGGTATGTCGGGGCCATCGTAGGTCGGGGGGGTCACTGTATATATATGGTAGGTTGGGGCCATCGTAGGTCGGGGGGTCACTGTATATATATGGTATGTCGGGGCCATCGTAGGTCGGGGGGGTCACTGTATATATATGGTATGTCGGGGCCATCGTAGGTCGGGGGGTCACTGCATATATATGGTATGTCGGGGCCATCGTAGGTCGGGGGGGTCACTGTATATATATGGTATGTCGGGGCCATCGTAGGTCGGGGGGTCACTGTATATATATGGTAGGTCGGGGCCATCGTAGGTCGGGGGGTCACTGTATATATATGGTATGTCGGGGCCATCGTAGGTCGGGGGGGTCACTGTATATATATGGTAGGTCGGGGCCATCGTAGGTCGGGGGGTCACTGTATATATATGGTATGTCGGGGCCATCGTAGGTCGGGGGGTCACTGTATATATGTGGTATGTCGGGGCCATCGTAGGTCGGGGGGGTCACTGTATATATATGGTAGGTCGGGGCCATCGTAGGTCGGGGGGTCACTGTATATTTATGGTATGTCGGGGCCATCGTAGGTCGGGGGGGTCACTGTATATATATGGTATGTCGGGGCCATCGTAGGTCGGGGGGTCACTGCATATATATGGTATGTCGGGGCCATCGTAGGTCGGGGGGGTCACTGTATATATATGGTATGTCGGGGCCATCGTAGGTCGGGGGGTCACTGTATATACATATATATGGTATGTCGGGGCCATCATAGGTCGGGGGGGGGTCACTGTATATATATGGTATGTCGGGGGGTCACTGTGTATATATGGTATGTCGGGGCCATCGTAGGTCGGGGGGGTCACTGTATATATATGGTAGGTCGGGGCCATCGTAGGTCGGGGGGTCACTGTATATATATGGTATGTCGGGGCCATCGTAGGTCGGGGGGGTCACTGTATATATATGGTAAGTCGGGGCCATCGTAGGTCGGGGTCAGGTCACTGCATATATATGGTATGTCGGGGCCATCGTAGGTCGGGGGGGTCACTGTGTGTATATATATATATATATATATATATATATATATATGGTATGTCGGGGCCATCATAGGTCGGGGGGTCACTGTATATATATGGTATGTCGGGGGGTCACTGTATATATATATATATATATATATATATATATATATATATATATACATATATATATGGTATGTCGGGGCCATTGTAGGTCGGGGGTCACTGTATATATATATATATATATATATATATGTATATATATATATATGGTATGTCGGGGCCATCGTAGGTCGGGGGGTCACTGTGTATATATGGTATGTCGGGGCCATCGTAGGTCGGGGGGGTCACTGTATATATATGGTAGGTCGGGGCCATCGTAGGTCGGGGGGTCACTGTATATATATGGTATGTCGGGGCCATCGTAGGTCGGGGGGTCACTGTATATATATGGTATGTCGGGGCCATCGTAGGTCGGGGGGGTCACTGTATATATATGGTAGGTCGGGGCCATCGTAGGTCAGGGGGTCATTGTATATATATGGTATGTCGGGGCAATCGTAGGTCGGGGGGGTCACTGTATATATATGGTAGGTCAGGGCCATAGTAGGTCGGGGGGTCACTGTATATATATGGTATGTCGGGGCCATCGTAGGTCGGGGTCGGGTCACTGTATATATATATGGTATGTCGGGGCCATCGTAGGTCGGGGGTCACTGTATATATATATATATATATATATATATATATGGTATGTCGGGGCCATCGTAGGTCGGGGTCGGGTCACTGTATATATATGGTATGTCGGGGCCATCGTAGGTCGGGGGGTCACTGTATATATATATATATATGGTATGTCGGGGCCATTGTAGGTCGGGGGGTCACTGTATATATATGGTATGTCAGGGCCATCGTAGGTCGGGGGGGTCACTGTATATATATGGTATGTCGGGGCCATCGTAGGTCGGGGGGTCACTGTATATATATATGGTATGTCGGGGCCATCGTAGGTCAGGGGGTCACTGTATATATATGGTATGTCGGGGCCATCGTAGGTCGGGGGGTCACTGTATATATATGGTATGTCGGGGCCATCGTAGGTCGGGGGGGTCACTGTATATATATGGTATGTCGGGGCCATCGTAGGTCGGGGGGGTCACTGTATATATATGGTAGGTCAGGGCCATAGTAGGTCGGGGGGTCACTGTATATATATGGTATGTCGGGGCCATCGTAGGTCGGGGTCGGGTCACTGTATATATATGGTATGTCGGGGCCATAGTAGGTCGGGGGGTCACTGTTTATATATGGTATGTCGGGGCCATCGTAGGTCGGGGTCGGGTCACTATATATATATGGTATGTCGGGGCCATCGTAGGTCGGGGTCGGGTCACTGTATATATATATATATATATGGTATGTCGGGGCCATCGTAGGTCGGGGGGTCACTATATATATGGTATGTCGGGGCCATCGTAGGTCGGGGGGTCACTGTATATATATGGTATGTCGGGGCCATCGTAGGTCGGGGGGTCACTGTTTATAAATGGTATGTCGGGGCCATCGTAGATCGGGGGTCACTGTATATATATATGGTATGTCGGGGCCATCGTAGGTCGGGGGGTCACTGTTTATATATGGTATGTCGGGGCCTTGTAGGTCGGGGGGGGTCACTGTATATATATATATATGGTATGTCGGGGCCATCGTAGGTCGGGGGGTCACTGTATATATATATGGTATGTCGGGGCCATCGTAGGTCGGGGGGGGGTCACTGTATATATATGGTATGTCGGGGCCTTGTAGGTCGGGGGTCACTGTATATATATGGTATGTCGGGGCCATTGTAGGTCGGGGGGTCACTGTATCTATATATGGTATGTCGGGGCCATCGTAGGTCGGGGTCGGGTCACTGTATATATATGGTATGTCGGGGCCATCGTAGGTCGGGGGTCACTGTGTATATATATATATATATATATATATGGTATGTCGGGGCCATCGTAGGTCGGGGTCGGGTCACTGTATATATATGGTATGTCGGGGCCATCGTAGGTCGGGGGGTCACTGTATATATATATATGGTATGTCGGGGCCATTGTAGGTCGGGGGGTCACTGTATATATATGGTATGTCAGGGCCATCGTAGGTCGGGGGGGTCACTGTATATATATGGTATGTCGGGGCCATCGTAGGTCGGGGGGTCACTGTATATATATATGGTATGTCGGGGCCATCGTAGGTCAGGGGGTCACTGTATATATATGGTATGTCGGGGCCATCGTAGGTCGGGGGGTCACTGTATATATATGGTATGTCGGGGCCATCGTAGGTCGGGGGGGTCACTGTATATATATGGTATGTCGGGGCCATCGTAGGTCGGGGGGGTCACTGTATATATATATGGTAGGTCAGGGCCATAGTAGGTCGGGGGGTCACTGTATATATATGGTATGTCGGGGCCATCGTAGGTCGGGGTCGGGTCACTGTATATATATGGTATGTCGGGGCCATCGTAGGTCGGGGGGTCACTGTTTATATATGGTATGTCGGGGCCATCGTAGGCCGGGGTCGGGTAACTATATATATATGGTATGTCGGGGCCATCGTAGGTCGGGGTCGGGTCACTGTATATATATATATATGGTATGTCGGGGCCATCGTAGGTCGGGGGGTCACTATATATATGGTATGTCGGGGCCATCGTAGGTCGGGGGGTCACTGTATATATATGGTATGTCGGGGCCATCGTAGGTCGGGGGGTCACTGTTTATAAATGGTATGTCGGGGCCATCGTAGATCGGGGGTCACTGTATATATATGGTATGTCGGGGCCATCGTAGGTCGGGGGGTCACTGTTTATATATGGTATGTCGGGGCCTTGTAGGTCGGGGGGGGTCACTGTATATATATATATATATGGTATGTCGGGGCCATCGTAGGTCGGGGGGTCACTGTATATATATATGGTATGTCGGGGCCATCGTAGGTCGGGGGGGTCACTGTATATATATGGTATGTCGGGGCCTTGTAGGTCGGGGGTCACTGTATATATATGGTATGTCGGGGCCATTGTAGGTCGGGGGGTCACTGTATCTATATATGGTATGTCGGGGCCATCGTAGGTCGGGGGGGTCACTGTATATATATGGTATGTCGGGGCCATCGTAGGTCGGGGGGTCACTGTATATATATGGTATGTCGGGGCCATCGTAGGTCGGGGGGTCACTGTATATATATGGTATGTCGGGGCCATCGTAGGTCGGGGGGTCACTATATATATATATATATATGGTATGTCGGGGCCATCGTAGGTCGGGGGGTCACTATATATATATATATGGTATGTCGGGGCCATCGTAGGTCGAGGGGTCACTGTATATATATGGTATGTCGGGGGGTTACTGTATATTTATATATATATGGTAGGTCGGGGCCATCGTAGGTCGGGGGGTCACTGTATATATATGGTATGTCGGGGCCATCATAGGTCGGGGGTCACTGTATATATATATGGTATGTCGGGGCCATCATAGGTCGGGGGGTCACTGTATATATAAATGGTATGTCGGGGCCATCCTAGGTCGGGGGGTCACTGTATATATATATATGGTATGTCGGGGCCATCGTAGGTCGGTGGGTCACTGTATATATATGGTATGTCGGGGCCATCGTAGGTCGGGGGGGTCACTGTATATATATATGGTATGTCAGGGCCATCATAGGTCGGGGGTCACTGTATATATATATGGTATGTCGGGGCCATCATAGGTCGGGGGGTCACTGTATATATATATATATATATATGGCATGTCGGGGCCATCGTAGGTCGGGGGGTCACTGTATATATAAATGGTATGTCGGGGCCATCGTAGGTCGGGGGGTCACTGTATATATATATGGTATGTCGGGGCCATCGTAGGTCGGGGGGTCACTGTATATATATGGTATGTCGGGGCCATCGTAGGTCGGGGGGGTCACTGTATATATATATGGTATGTCGGGGCCATCGTAGGTCGGGGGGTCACTGTATATATATGGTATGTCGGAGCCATCGTAGGTCGGGGGGGTCACTGTATATATATGGTATGTCGGGGCCATTGTAGGTCGGAGGTCACTGTATATATATGGTATGTCGGGGCCATCGTAGGTCGGGGGGGTCACTGTATATATATATGGTATGTCGGGGCCATCGTAGGTCGGGGGGTCACTGTATATATATGGTATGTCGGGGCCATCGTAGGTCGGGGGGTCACTGTATATATATGGTATGTCGGGGCCATCGTAGGTCGGGGGGGTCACTGTATATATATGGTATGTCGGGGCCATTGTAGGTCGGGGGGTCACTGTATATATATGGTATGTCAGGGCCATCGTAGGTCGGGGGGGTCACTGTATATATATATGGTATGTCGGGGCCATCGTAGGTCGGGGGGGTCACTGTATATATATATGGTATGTCGGGGCCATCGTAGGTCGGGGGGACACTGTATATATATGGTATGTCGGGGCCATCGTAGGTCGGGGGGTCACTGTATATATATGGTATGTCGGGGCCATCGTAGGTCGGGGGTCACTGTATATATATATAAATGGTATGTCGGGGCCATCGTAGGTCGGGGGGGTCACTGTATATATATGGTATGTCGGGGCCATCGTAGGTCGGGGGGGTCACTGTATATATATGGTATGTCGGGGCCATCGTAGGTCGGGGGGGGTCACTGTATATATATGGTAGGTCAGGGCCATAGTAGGTCGGGGGGTCACTGTATATATATGGTATGTCGGGGCCATCGTAGGTCGGGGTCGGGTCACTGTATATATATGGTATGTCGGGGCCATCGTAGGTCGGGGGGTCACTGTTTATATATGGTATGTCGGGGCCATCGTAGGTCGGGGGGGTCACTGTATATATATATATATGGTATGTCGGGGCCATCGTAGGTCGGGGGGTCACTGTATATATATGGTATGTCGGTGCCATCGTAGGTCGGGGGGTCACTGTATATATATGGTATGTCGGGGCACTCGTAGGTCGGGGGGGTCACTGTATATATATATGGTATGTCGGAGCCATTGTAGGTCGGGGGTCACTGTATAAATATGGTATGTCGGGGCCATCGTAGGTCGGGGGGTCACTGTATATATATATGGTATGTCGGAGCCATTGTAGGTCGGGGGGTCACTATATATATATATGGTATGTCGGGGCCATCGTAGGTCGAGGGGTCACTGTATATATATGGTATGTCGGGGGGTTACTGTATATATATATATATATATATATATATGGTAGGTCGGGGCCATCGTAGGTCGGGGGGTCACTGTATATATATGGTATGTCGGGGCCATCATAGGTCGGGGGTCACTGTATATATATATATATATATATGGTATGTCGGGGCCATCGTAGGTCGGGGGGTCACTGTATATATATATATATGGCATGTTGGGGCCATCGTAGGTCGGGGGGTCACTGTATATATATATGGTATGTCGGGGGCCATCGTAGGTCGGGGGATCACTGTATATATATATGGTATGTCGGGGCCATCGTAGGTCGGGGGGTCACTGTATATATATGGTATGTCGGGGCCATCATAGGTTGGGGGGGTCACTGTATATATATATGGTATGTCGGGGCCATCGTAGGTCGGAGGGTCACTGTATATATATGGTATGTCGGGGCCATCGTAGGTCGGGGGGGGTCACTGTATATATATATATATATATATATATATATATATATATATATGTATATATGGTATGTCGGGGCCATCGTAGGTCGGGGGTCACTGTATATACATGGTATGTCGGGGCCATCATAGGTCGGGGGGTCACTGTATATATATGGTATGTCGGGGCCATCGTAGGTCGGGGGGTCACTGTATATATATGATATGTCGGGGCCATCATAGGTCGGGGGTCACTGTATATATATATGGTATTTCGGGGCCATCATAGGTCGGGGGGTCACTGTATATATATGGTATGTCGGGGCCATCGTAGGTCGGGGGGTCACTGTATATATAAATGGTATCTCGGGGCCATCGTAGGTCGGGGGGTCACTGTATATATATATATATATGGTATGTCGGGGCCATCGTAGGTCGGGGGGTCACTGTATATATATGGTATGTCGGGGCCATCGTAGGTCGGGGGGGTCACTGTATATATATATGGTATGTCGGGGCCATCATAGGTCGGGGGTCACTGTATATATATATATATGGTATGTCGGGGCCATCATAGGTCGGGGGGACACTGTATATATATATATATGGCATGTCGGGGCCATCGTAGGTCGGGGGGTCACTGTATATATAAATGGTATGTCGGGGCCATCGTAGGTCGGGGGGTCACTGTATATATATATGGTATGTCGGGGCCATCGTAGGTCGGGGGGTCACTGTATATATATGGTATGTCGGGGCCATCGTAGGTCGGGGGGTCACTGTATATATATATGGTATGTCGGGGCCATCGTAGGTCGGGGGGTCACTGTATATATATGGTATGTCGGGGCCATCGTAGGTCGGGGGGTCACTGTATATATATGGTATGTCGGGGCCATCGTAGGTCGGGGGGTCACTGTATATATATATGGTATGTCGGGACCATCATAGGTCGGGGGGTCACTGTATATATATGGTATGTCGGGGCCATCGTAGGTCGGGGGGTCACTGTATATATATGGTATGTCGGGGCCATCGTAGGTCGGGGGGGTCACTGTATATATATATGGTATGTCGGGGCCATCGTAGGTCGGGGGGTCACTGTATATATATGGTATGTCGGGGCCATCGTAGGTCGGGGGGGTCACTGTATATATGTATGGTATGTCGGGGCCATCGTAGGTCGGGGGGGTCACTGTATATATATGGTATGTCGGGGCCATCGTAGGTCGGGGGGTCACTGTATATATATGGTATGTCGGGGCCATCGTAGGTCGGGGGGTCACTGTATATATATGGTATGTCGGGGCCATCGTAGGTCGGGGGGGTCACTGTATATATATGGTATGTCGGGGCCTTTGTAGGTCGGGGGGTCACTGTATATATATGGTATGTCGGGGCCATCGTAGGTCGGGGGGTCACTGTATATATATGGTATGTCGGGGCCATCGTAGGTCGGGGGGGGTCACTGTATATATATGGTATGTCGGGGCCATCGTAGGTCGGGGGGTCACTGTATATATATATATATATATGGTATGTCGGGGCCATCGTAGGTCGGGGGGTCACTGTATATATATATATGGTATGTCGGGGCCATCGTAGGTCGGGGGGGTCACTGTATATATATGGTATGTCGGGGCCATCGTAGGTCGGGGGGGTCACTGTATATATATGGTATGTCGGGGCCATCGTAGGTCGGGGGGGTCACTGTATATATATGGTAGGTCAGGGCCATCGTAGGTCGGGGGGTCACTGTATATATATATGGTATGTCGGGGCCATCGTAGGTCGGGGGGTCACTGTATATATATATATATGGTATGTCGGGGCCATCGTAGGTCGGGGGGTCACTGTATATATATATGGTATGTCGGGGCCATCGTAGGTCGGGGGGGTCACTGTATATATATATGGTATGTCAGGGCCATCGTAGGTCGGGGGGGTCACTGTATATATATGGTATGTCGGGGCCATCGTAGGTCGGGGGGTCACTGTATATATATATATATATATGGTATGTCGGGGCCATCGTAGGTCGGGGGGTCACTGTATATATATATATGGTATGTCGGGGCCATCGTAGGTCGGGGGGGTCACTGTATATATATGGTATGTCGGGGCCATCGTAGGTCGGGGGGGGTCACTGTATATATATGGTATGTCGGGGCCATCGTAGGTCGGGGGGGTCACTGTATATATATGGTAGGTCAGGGCCATAGTAGGTCGGGGGGTCACTGTATATATATGGTATGTCGGGGCCATCGTAGGTCGGGGGGGTCACTGTATATATATATATGGTATGTCGGGGCCATCGTAGGTCGGGGGGTCACTGTATATATATGGTATGTCGGAGCCATCGTAGGTCGGGGGGGTCACTGTATATATATGGTATGTCGGGGACATTGTAGGTCGGAGGTCACTGTATATATATGGTATGTCGGGGCCATCGTAGGTCGGGGGGGTCACTGTATATATATATGGTATGTCGGGGCCATCGTAGGTCGGGGGGTCACTGTTTATATATGGTATGTCGGGGCCATCGTAGGTCGGGGGGTCACTGTATATATATGGTATGTCGGGGCCATCGTAGGTCGGGGGGTCACTGTATATATATGGTATGTCGGGGCCATCGTAGGTCGGGGGGGTCACTGTATATATATGGTATGTCGGGGCCATTGTAGGTCGGGGGGTCACTGTATATATATGGTATGACAGGGCCATCGTAGGTCGGGGGGGTCACTGTATATATATATGGTATGTCGGGGCCATCGTAGGTCGGGGGGGTCACTGTATATATATGGTATGTCGGGGCCATCGTAGGTCGGGGGGTCACTGTATATATATGGTATGTCGGGGCCATCGTAGGTCGGGGGGTCACTGTATATATATGGTATGTCGGGGCCATTGTAGGTCGGGGGGTCACTGTATATATATGGTATGACAGGGCCATCGTAGGTCGGGGGGGTCACTGTATATATATATGGTATGTCGGGGCCATCGTAGGTCGGGGGGGTCACTGTATATATATATATGGTATGTCGGGGCCATCGTAGGTCGGGGGGACACTGTATATATATGGTATGTCGGAGCCATCGTAGGTCGGGGGGGTCACTGTATATATATGGTATGTCGGGGACATTGTAGGTCGGAGGTCACTGTATATATATGGTATGTCGGGGCCATCGTAGGTCGGGGGGGTCACTGTATATATATATGGTATGTCGGGGCCATCGTAGGTCGGGGGGTCACTGTATATATATGGTATGTCGGGGCCATCGTAGGTCGGGGGGTCACTGTATATATATGGTATGTCGGGGCCATTGTAGGTCGGGGGGTCACTGTATATATATGGTATGACAGGGCCATCGTAGGTCGAGGGGGTCACTGTATATATATATGGTATGTCGGGGCCATCGTAGGTCGGGGGGGTCACTGTATATATATATATGGTATGTCGGGGCCATCGTAGGTCGGGGGGACACTGTATATATATGGTATGTCGGAGCCATCGTAGGTCGGGGGGGTCACTGTATATATATGGTATGTCGGGGACATTGTAGGTCGGAGGTCACTGTATATATATGGTATGTCGGGGCCATCGTAGGTCGGGGGGGTCACTGTATATATATATGGTATGTCGGGGCCATCGTAGGTCGAGGGGTCACTGTTTATATATGGTATGTCGGGGCCATCGTAGGTCGGGGGGTCACTGTATATATATGGTAGGTCGGGGCCATCGTAGGTCGGGGGGGTCACTGTATATATATGGTATGTCGGGGCCATTGTAGGTCGGGGGGTCACTGTATATATATATGGTATGACAGGGCCATCGTAGGTCGGGGGGGTCACTGTATATATATATGGTATGTCGGGGCCATCGTAGGTCGGGGGGGTCACTGTATATATATGGTATGTCGGGGCCATTGTAGGTCGGGGGGTCACTGTATATATATGGTATGACAGGGCCATCGTAGGTCGGGGGGGTCACTGTATATATATATGGTATGTCGGGGCCATCGTAGGTCGGGGGGGTCACTGTATATATATATATGGTATGTCGGGGCCATCGTAGGTCGGGGGGACACTGTATATATATGGTATGTCGGGGCCATCGTAGGTCGGGGGGTCACTGTATATATATGGTATGTCGGGGCCATCGTAGGTCGGGGGTCACTGTATATATATATAAATGGTATGTCGGGGCCATCGTAGGTCGGGGGGGTCACTGTATATATATGGTATGTCGGGGCCATCGTAGGTCGGGGGGGTCACTGTATATATATGGTATGTCGGGGCCATCGTAGGTCGGGGGGGTCACTGTATATATATGGTAGGTCAGGGCCATAGTAGGTCGGGGGGTCACTGTATATATATGGTATGTCGGGGCCATCGTAGGTCGGGGTCGGGTCACTGTATATATATGGTATGTCGGGGCCATCGTAGGTCGGGGGGTCACTGTTTATATATGGTATGTCGGGGCCATCGTAGGTCGGGGGGGTCACTGTATATATATATATGGTATGTCGGGGCCATCGTAGGTCGGGGGGTCACTCTATATATATGGTATGTCGGGGCCATCGTAGGTCGGGGGGTCACTGTATATATATGGTATGTCGGGGCCATCGTAGGTCGGGGGGGTCACTGTATATATATATGGTATGTCGGAGCCATTGTAGGTCGGGGGTCACTGTATAAATATGGTATGTCGGGGCCATCGTAGGTCGGGGGGTCACTGTATATATATATGGTATGTCGGAGCCATTGTAGGTCGGGGGGTCACTATATATATATATGGTATGTCGGGGCCATCGTAGGTCGAGGGGTCACTGTATATATATGGTATGTCGGGGGGTTACTATATATATATATATATATATATATATGGTAGGTCGGGGCCATCGTAGGTCGGGGGGTCACTGTATATATATGGTATGTCGGGGCCATCATAAGTCGGGGGTCACTGTATATATATATATATGGTATGTCGGGGCCATCGTAGGTCGGGGGGTCACTGTATATATATATATATGGCATGTTGGGGCCATCGTAGGTCGGGGGGTCACTGTATATATATATGGTATGTCGGGGGCCATCGTAGGTCGGGGGATCACTGTATATATATATGGTATGTCGGGGCCATCGTAGGTCGGGGGGTCACTGTATATATATGGTATGTCGGGGCCATCGTATGTCGAGGGGGTCACTGTATATATATATGGTATGTCGGGGCCATCGTAGGTCGGGGGCTCACTGTATACATATGGTATGTCGGGGCCATCATAGGTTGGGGGGGTCACTGTATATATATGGTATGTCGGGGCCATCGTAGGTCGGGGGGTCACTGTATATATATGGTATGTCGAGGGGGTCACTGTATATATATATGGTATGTCGGGGCCATCGTAGGTCGGGGGCTCACTGTATATATATGGTATGTCGGGGCCATCATAGGTTGGGGGGGTCACTGTATATATATGGTATGTCGGGGCCATCGTAGGTTGGGGGGGTCACTGTATATATATATGGTATGTCGGGGCCATCGTAGGTCGGGGGTCACTGTATATATATATATGGTATGTCGGGGCCATCGTAGGTCGGGGGGTCACTGTATATATATGGTATGTCGGGGCCATCGTAGGTCGGGGGGGGTCACTGTATATATATATATATATATATATATATATATATATATATATATATATGGTATGTCGGGGCCATCGTAGGTCGGGGGGGTCACTGTATATATATGGTATGTCGGGGCCATCATAGGTCGGGGGGTCACTGTATATATATGGTATGTCGGGGCCATCGTAGGTCGGGGGGCACTGTATATATATGGTATGTCGGGGCCATCGTAGGTCGGGGGGTCACTGTATATATATGGTATGTCGGGGCCATCGTAGGTCGGGGGGTCACTGTATATATATATGGTATGTCGGGGCCATCGTAGGTCGGGGGGTCACTGTATATATATGGTATGTCGGGGCCATCGTAGGTCGGGGGGCATTGTATATATATGGTATGTCGGGGCCATCGTAGGTCGGGGGGTCACTGTACATATATGGTATGTCGGGGCCATCGTATGTCGAGGGGGTCACTGTATATATATATATATGGTATGTCGGGGCCATCGTAGGTCGGGGGGTCACTGTATATATATATATGGTATGTCGGGGCCATCGTAGGTCGGGGGTCACTGTATATATATGGTATGTCGGGGCCATCATAGGTTGGGAGGTCACTGTATATATATATATGGTATGTCGGGGCCATCGTAGGTCGGGGGTCACTGTATATATATGGTATGTCGGGGCCATCGTAGGTCGGGGGGTCACTGTATATATATATGGTATGTCGGGGCCATCGTAGGTCGGGGGGGGGGGTCACTGTATATATATATATATATATGGTATGTCGGGGCCATCGTAGGTCGGGGGGTCACTGTATATATATATATATGGTATGTCGGGGCCATCATAGGTCGGGGGGTCACTGTATATATATGGTATGTCGGGGCCATCGTAGGTCGGGGGGTCACTGTATATATATATGGTATGTCGGGGCCATCGTAGGTCGGGGGGTCACTGTATATATATATATGGTATGTCGGGGCCATCGTAGGTCGGGGGGTCACTGTATATATATATGGTATGTCGGGGCCATCGTAGGTCGGGGGGTCACTGTATATATATGGTATGTCGGGGCCATCGTAGGTCGGGGGGTCACTGTATATATATGGTATGTCGGGGCCATCGTAGGCCGGGGGGTCACTGTATATATATGGTATGTCGGGGCCTTCGTAGGTCGGGGGGTCACTGTATATATATATGATATGTCGGGGCCATCGTAGGTCGGGGGGTCACTGTATATATATGGTATGTCGGGGCCATCGTAGGTTGGGGGGTCACTGTATATATATATATATATGGTATGTCGGGGCCATCGTAGGTCGGGGGTGTCACTGTATATATATGGTATGTCGGGGCCATCGTAGGTCGGGGGGTCACTGTATATATATGGTATGTCGGGGCCATCGTAGGTCGGGGGGTCACTGTATATATATGGTATGTCAGGGCCATCGTAGGTCGGGGGGGTCACTGTATATATATGGCATGTCGGGGCCATCGTAGGTCGGGGGGTCACTGTATATATATGGTATGTCGGGGCCATCGTAGGTCGGGGGGTCACTGTATATATATGGTATGTCGGGGCCATCGTAGGTCGGGGGGTCACTGTATATATATGGTATGTCGGGGCCATCGTAGGTCGGGGGGGTCACTGTATATATATATGGTATGTCGGGGCCATCGTAGGTCGGGGGGTCACTGTATATATATGGTATGTCGGGCCATCGTAGGTCGGGGGGTCACTATATATATATGGTATGTCGGGGCCATCGTAGGTCGGGGGGTCACTGTATATATATGGTATGTCGGGGCCATCGTAGGTCGGGGGGGGTCACTGTATATATATGGTATGTCGGGGCCATCGTAGGTCGGGGGGGGTCACTGTATATATATGGTATGTCGGGGCCATCGTAGGTCGGGGGGGGTCACTGTATATATATGGTATGTCGGGCCATCGTAGGTCGGGGGGTCACTATATATATATGGTATGTCGGGGCCATCGTAGGTCGGGGGGTCACTGTATATATATGGTATGTCGGGGCCATCGTAGGTCGGGGGGGGTCACTGTATATATATGGTATGTCGGGGCCATCGTAGGTCGGGGGGGTCACTGTATATATATATGGTATGTCGGGGCCATCGTAGGTCGGGGGGTCACTGTATATATATGGTATGTCGGGCCATCGTAGGTCGGGGGGTCACTATATATATATGGTATGTCGGGGCCATCGTAGGTCGGGGGGTCACTGTATATATATGGTATGTCGGGGCCATCGTAGGTCGGGGGGGGTCACTGTATATATATGGTATGTCGGGGCCAATGTAGGTTGGGGGGTCACTGTATATATATGGTATGTCGGGGCCATCGTAGGTCGGGGGGTCACTGTATATATATATATATATATATATATATATATGGTATGTCGGGGCCATCGTAGGTCGGGGGGGTCACTGTATATATATGTTATGTCGGGGCCATCGTAGGTCGGGGGGTCACTGTATATATATGGTATGTCGGGGCCATCGTAGGTCGGGGGGTCACTGTATATATATATATATATATATATGGTATGTCGGGGCCATCGTAGGTCGGGGGGGTCACTGTATATATATGGTATGTCGGGGCCATCGTAGGTCGGGGGGACACTGTATATATATATGGTATGTCGGGCCATCGTAGGTCGGGGGGTCACTGTATATATATATATATATATATATATATATATATGGTATGTCGGGGCCATCGTAGGTCGGGGGGGTCACTGTATATATATGGTATGTCGGGGCCATCGTAGGTCAGGGGGTCACTGTATATATATGGTATGTCGGGGCCATCTTAGTTCGGGGGGGTCATTGTATATATATGGTATGTCGGGGCCATCATAGGTCGGGGGTCACTGTATATATATATATATATATATATATATATATGGTATGTCGGGGCCATCGTAGGTCGGGGGGTCACTGTATATATATATATATATATGGCATGTTGGGGCCATCGTAGGTCGGGGGGTCACTGTATATATATATGGTAGGTCGGGGGGTCACTGTATATATATATGGTATGTCGGGGCCATCGTAGGTCGGGGGGTCACTGTATATATATGGTATGTCGGGGCCATCGTAGGTCGGGGGGGTCACTGTATATATATGGTATGTCGGGGCCATCGTAGGTCGGGGGGGTCACTGTATATATATGGTATGTCGGGGCCATTGTAGGTCGGGGGGGTCACTGTATATATATGGTATGTCAGGGCCATCGTTGGTCGGGGGGGTCACTGTATATATATGGTATGTCGGGGCCATTGTAGGTCGGGGGGTCACTGTATATATATGGTATGTCAGGGCCATCGTAGGTCGGGGGGGTCACTGTATATATATGGTATGTCGGGGCCATCGTAGGTCGGGGGGTCACTGTATATATATATATATGGTATGTCGGGGCCATCGTAGGTCGGGGGGTCACTGTATATATATATGGTATGTCGGGGCCATCGTAGGTCGGGGGGTCACTGTATATATATGGTATGTCGGGGCCATCGTAGGTCGGGGGGTCACTGTATATATATGGTATGTCGGGGCCATCGTAGGTCGGGGGGTCACTGTATATATATATATATATATGGTATGTCGGGGCCATCGTAGGTCGGGGGGGTCACTGTATATATATGGTATGTCGGGGCCATCGTAGGTCGGGGGGGTCACTGTATATATATGGTATGTCAGGGCCATCGTAGGTCGGGGGGGTCAATGTATATATATGGTAGGTCAGGGCCATAGTAGGTCGGGGGGTCACTGTATATATATATGGTATGTCGGGGCCATCGTAGGTCGGGGTCGGGTCACTGTATATATATGGTATGTCGGGGCCATCGTAGGTCGGGGGGTCACTGTTTATATATATATATATGGTATGTCGGGGCCATCGTAGGTCGGGGGGTCACTGTATATATATATATATGGTATGTCGGGGCCATCGTAGGTCGCGGGGGGTCACTGTATATATATATGGTATGTCGGGGCCATCGTAGGTCGGGGGGGTCACTGTATATATATATATATATATATATATATATATGGTATGTCGGGGCCATCGTAGGTCGGGGGGGTCACTGTATATATATGGTATGTCGGGGCCATCGTAGGTCGGGGGGTCACTGTATATATATGGTATGTCGGGGCCATCGTAGGTCGGGGGGGGTCACTGTATATATATATATATATATATATGGTATGTCGGGGCCATCGTAGGTCGGGGGGTCACTGTATATATATGGTATGTCAGGTTCATCGTAGGTCGGGGGGGTCACTGTATATATATGGTATGTCGGGGCCATTGTAGGTCGGGGGGGTCACTGTATATATATGGTATGTCAGGGCCATCATAGGTCGGGGGGTCACTGTATATATATGGTATGTCGGGGCCATTGTAGGTCGGGGGGTCACTGTATCTATATATGGTATGTCGGGGCCATCGTAGGTCGAGGGTTCACTGTATATATATGGTATGTCGGGGCCATCGTAGGTCGGGGGGTCACTGTATATATATGGTATGTCGGGGCCATCGTAGGTCGAGGGTTCACTGTATATATATGGTATGTCGGGGGGTTACTGTATATATATATATGGTATGTCGGGGCCATCGTAGGTCGGGGGGTCACTGTATAAATATGGTATGTCGGGGCCATCGTATGTCGAGGGGGTCACTGTATATATATATATGGTATGTCGGGGCCATCGTAGGTCGGGGGGTCACTGTATATATATGGTATGTCGGGGGGTTACTTCATATATATATATGGTAGGTCGGGGCCATCGTAGGTCGGGGGTCACTGTATATATATGGTATGTCGGGGCCATCGTAGGTCGGGGGGTCACTGTATATATATGGTATGTCGGGGCCATCGTATGTCGAGGGGGTCACTGTATATATATATATGGTATGTCGGGGCCATCATAGGTCGGGGGGTCACTGTATATATATGGTATGTCGGGGGGTTACTTCATATATATATATGGTAGGTCGGGGCCATCGTAGGTCGGGGGTCACTGTATATATATGGTATGTCGGGGCCATCATAGGTTGGGAGGTCACTGTATATATATATGGTATGTCGGGGCCATCGTAGGTCGGGGGTCACTGTATATATATGGTATGTCGGGGCCATCGTAGGTCGGGGGGTCACTGTATATATATATGGTATGTCGGGGCCATCGTAGGTCGGGGGGGGGTCACTGTATATATATATATATATGGTATGTCGGGGCCATCGTAGGTCGGGGGGTCACTGTATATATATATATGGTATGTCGGGGCCATCATAGGTCGGGGGGTCACTGTATATATATGGTATGTCGGGGCCATCGTAGGTCGGGGGGTCACTGTATATATATATGGTATGTCGGGGCCATCGTAGGTCGGGGGGTCACTGTATATATATATGGTATGTCGGGGCCATCGTAGGTCGGGGGGTCACTGTATATATATATGGTATGTCGGGGCCATCGTAGGTCGGGGGGTCACTGTATATATATGGTATGTCGGGGCCATCGTAGGTCGGGGGGTCACTGTATATATATGGTATGTCGGGGCCATCGTAGGTCGGGGGGTCACTGTATATATATGGTATGTCGGGGCCATCGTAGGTCGGGGGGTCACTGTATATATATATGGTATGTCGGGGCCATCGTAGGTCGGGGGGTCACTGTATATATATGGTATGTCGGGGCCATCGTAGGTCGGGGGGTCACTGTATATATATATATATATGGTATGTCGGGGCCATCGTAGGTCGGGGGTGTCACTGTATATATATATGGTATGTCGGGGCCATCGTAGGTCGGGGGGTCACTGTATATATATGGTATGTCGGGGCCATCGTAGGTCGGGGGGGTCACTGTATATATATGGTATGTCAGGGCCATCGTAGGTCGGGGGGGTCACTGTATATATATGGCATGTCGGGGCCATCGTAGGTCGGGGGGTCACTGTATATATATGGTATGTCGGGGCCATCGTAGGTCGGGGGGTCACTGTATATATATGGTATGTCGGGGCCATCGTAGGTCGGGGGGTCACTGTATATATATATGGTATGTCGGGGCCATCGTAGGTCGGGGGGTCACTGTATATATATGGTATGTCGGGGCCATCGTAGGTCGGGGGGGTCACTGTATATATATATATGGTATGTCAGGGCCATCGTAGGTCGGGGGGTCACTGTATATATATGGTATGTCGGGGCCATCGTAGGTCGGGGGGGTCACTGTATATATATATGGTATGTCGGGGCCATCGTAGGTCGGGGGGTCACTGTATATATATGGTATTTTGGGGCATCGTAGGTCGGGGGGTCACTATATATATATGGTATGTCGGGGCCATCGTAGGTCGGGGGGTCACTGTATATATATGGTATGTCGGGGCCATCGTAGGTCGGGGGGGGTCACTGTATATATATGGTATGTCGGGGCCAATGTAGGTTGGGGGGTCACTGTATATATATGGTATGTCGGGGCCATCGTAGGTCGGGGGGTCACTGTATATATATATATATATATATGGTATGTCAGGGCCATCGTAGGTCGGGGGGTCACTGTATATATATGGTATGTCGGGGCCATCGTAGGTCGGGGGTCACTGTATATATATGGTATGTCGGGGCCATCGTAGGTCGGGGGGTCACTGTATATATATATGGTATGTCGGGGCCATCGTAGGTCGGGGGTCACTGTATATATATATATATATATGGTATGTCGGGGCCATCGTAGGTCGGGGGGGTCACTGTATATATATGGTATGTCGGGGCCATCGTAGGTCGGGGGGACACTGTATATATATATGGTATGTCGGGCCATCGTAGGTCGGGGGGTCACTGTATATATATATATATATATATATATATATATATATATGGTATGTCGGGGCCATCGTAGGTCGGGGGGGTCACTGTATATATATGGTATGTCGGGGCCATCGTAGGTCGGGGGGTCACTGTATATATATGGTATGTCGGGGCCATCGTAGGTCGGGGGGTCACTGTATATATATGGTATGTCGGGGCCATCGTAGGTCGGGGGGGTCACTGTATATATATGGTATGTCGGGGCCATTGTAGGTCGGGGGGTCACTGTATATATATGGTATGTCAGGGCCATCGTAGGTCGGGGGGGTCACTGTATATATATGGTATGTCGGGGCCATCGTAGGTCGGGGGGTCACTGTATATATATGGTATGTCGGGGCCATCTTAGGTCGGGGGGGTCACTGTATATATATGGTATGTCGGGGCCATCTTAGGTCGGGGGGGTCACTGTATATATATGGTATGTCGGGGCCATCGTAGGTCGGGGGGTCACTGTATATATATATATATATATGGTATGTCGGGGCCATCGTAGGTCGGGGGGTCACTGTACATATATATATATATGGTATGTCGGGGCCATCGTAGGTTGGGGGGTCACTGTATATATATATATGGTATGTCGGGGCCATCGTAGGTCGGGGGGTCACTGTATATATATATATATATATGGTATGTCGGGGCCATCGTAGGTCGGGGGGGGTCACTGTATATATATGGTATGTCGGGCCATCATAGGTCGGGGGGTCACTGTATATATATGGTATGTCGGGGCCATCGTAGGTCGGGGGGTCACTGTATATATATATATATATATGGTATGTCGGGGCCATCGTAGGTCGGGGGTCACTGTATATATATGGTATGTCGGGGCCATCTTAGGTCGGGGGGGTCACTGTATATATATGGTATGTCGGGGCCATCGTAGGTCGGGGGGTCACTGTATATATATATATATATATATGGTATGTCAGGGCCATCGTAGGTTGGGGGGGTCACTGTATATATATATATATATATGGTATGTCGGGGCCATCATAGGTCGGGGGGTCACTGTATATGTATGGTATGTCGGGGCCATCGTAGGTCGGGGGGTCACTGTATATATATGGTATGTCGGGGCCATCGTAGGTCGGGGGGTCACTGTATATATATATATGGTATGTCGGGGCCATCGTAGGTCGGGGGGTCACTGTATATATATGGTATGTCGGGGCCATCAGAGGTCGGGGGGGTCACTGTATATATATGGTATGTCGGGGCCATCATAGGTTGGGGGGTCACTGTATATATATATATGGTATGTCGGGGCCATCGTAGGTTGGGGGGTCACTGTATATATATATATATGGTATGTCGGGGCCATCGTAGGTTGGGGGGTCACTGTATATATATATATGGTATGTCGGGGCCATCGTAGGTCGGGGGGTCACTGTATATATATATATATGGTATGTCGGGGCCATCGTAGGTCGGGGGGTCACTGTATATATATATATGGTATGTCGGGGCCATCGTAGGTCGGGGGGTCACTGTATATATATATGGTATGTCGGGGCCATCGTAGGTCGGGGGGTCACTGTATATATAAATGGTATGTCGGGGCCATCGTAGGTCGGGGGGTCACTGTATATATATATATATATATATGGTATGTCGGGGCCATCGTAGGTCGGGGGGACACTGTATATATATATGGTATGTCGGGGCCATCGCAGGTCGGGGGGTCACTGTATATATATATATATATGGTATGTCGGGGCCATCGTAGGTCGGGGGGTCACTGTATATATATGGTATGTCGGGGCCATCGTAGGTCGGGGGGTCACTGTATATATATGGTATGTCGGGGCCATCATAGGTCGGGGGGTCACTATATATATATATATATATATGGTATGTCGGGGCCATCGTAGGTCGGGGGGTCACTATATATATATATATATGGTATGTCGGGGCCATCATAGGTCGGGGGGTCACTGTATATATATGGTATGTCGGGGCCATCGTAGGTCGGGGGGTCACTGTATATATATATATGGTATGTCGGGGCCATCGTAGGTCGGGGGGTCACTATATATATATATATGGTATGTCGGGGCCATCGTAGGTCGGGGGGGTCACTGTATATATATATATGGTATGTCGGGGCCATCGTAGGTCGGGGGGTCACTGTATATATATATATGGTATGTCGGGGCCATCGTAGGTCGGGGGGTCACTATATATATATATGGTATGTCGGGGCCATCGTAGGTCGGGGGGTCACTATATATATATATGGTATGTCGGGGCCATCGTAGGTCGGGGGGTCACTGTATATATATATATATGGTATGTCGGGGCCATCGTAGGTCGGGGGGTCACTATATATATATATGGTATGTCAGGGCCATCGTAGGTCGGGGGGTCACTGTATATATATATGGTATGTCGGGGCCATCGTAGGTCGGTGGGGTCACTGTATATATATGGTATGTCGGGCCATGGTAGGTCGGGGGGTCACTGTATATATATGGTATGTCAGGGCCATCGTAGGTCGGGGGGGTCACTGTATATATATGGTATGTCGGGGCCATCGTAGGTCGGGGGGTCACTGTATATATATGGTATGTCGGGGCCATCGTAGGTCGGGGGGTCACTGTATATATATGGTATGTCGGGGCCATTGTAGGTCGGGGGGTCACTGTATATATATGGTATGTCGGGGCCATCGTAGGTCGGGGGGTCACTGTATATATATGGTATGTCGGGGCCATTGTAGGTCGGGGAGGTCACTGTATATATGGTATGTCGGGGCCATCGTAGGTCGGGGGGTTACTGTATATATATGGTATGTCGGGGCCATCGTAGGTCGGGGGGTCACTGTATATATATATGGTATATCGGGGCCATCGTAGGTCGGGGGGTCACTGTATATATATGGTATGTCGGGGCCATCGTAGGTCGGGGGGGTCACTGTATATATATATGGTATGTCGGGGCCATCGTAGGTCGGGGGGTCACTGTATATATATGGTATGTCGGGCCATCGTAGGTCGGGGGGGTCACTATATATATATGGTATGTCGGGGCCATCGTAGGTCGGGGGGTCACTGTATATATATGGTATGTCGGGCCATCGTAGGTCGGGGGGGGTCACTGTATATATATGGTATGTCGGGGCCATCGTAGGTTGGGGGGTCACTGTATATATATATATATATATGGTATGTCGGGGCCATCGTAGGTCGGGGGGGTCACTGTATATATATGGTATGTCGGGGCCATCGTAGGTCGGGGGGTCACTGTATATATATGGTATGTCGGGCCATCGTAGGTCGGGGGGTCACTGTGTATATATATATATATATATATATATATATATATATATATATGGTATGTCGGGGCCATCGTAGGTCGGGGGGGTCACTGTATATATATGGTATGTCGGGGCCATCGTAGGTCGGGGGGTCACTGTATATATATGGTATGTCGGGGCCATCTTAGGTCGGGGGGGTCACTGTATATATATATGGTATGTCGGGGCCATCGTAGGTCGGGGGGTCACTGTATATATATGGTATGTCGGGGCCATCGTAGGTCGGGGGGGGTCACTGTATATATATATGGTATGTCGGGGCCATCGTAGGTCGGGGGGGTCACTGTATATATATGGTATGTCGGGGCCATCGTAGGTCGGGGGGTCACTGGATATATATGGTATGTCGGGCCATCGTAGGTCGGGGGGTCACTGTATATATATATATATATATATGGTATGTCGGGGCCATCGTAGGTCGGGGGGGTCACTGTATATATATGGTATGTCGGGGCCATCGTAGGTCGGGGGGTCACTGTATATATATGGTATGTCGGGCCATCGTAGGTCGGGGGGTCACTGTATATATATATATATATGGTATGTCGGGGCCATCGTAGGTCGGGGGGGTCACTGTATATATATGGTATGTCGGGGCCATCGTAGGTCGGGGGGTCACTGTATATATATATGGTATGTCGGGGCCATCTTAGGTCGGGGGGGTCACTGTATATATATGGTATGTCAGGGCCATCGTAGGTCGGGGGGTCACTGTATATATATGGTATGTCGGGGCCATCGTAGGTCGGGGGTCACTGTATATATATGGTATGTCGGGGCCATCTTAGGTCGGGGGGGTCACTTTATATATATGGTATGTCGGGGCCATCGTAGGTCGGGGGGGTCACTGTATATATATATATATATATGGTATGTCGGGGCCATCGTAGGTCGGGGGGTCACTGTATATATATATATGGTATGTCGGGGCCATCGTAGGTCGGGGGGTCACTGTATATATATATGGTATGTCGGGGCCATCGTAGGTTGGGGGGTCACTGTATATATATATATGGTATGTCGGGGCCATCGTAGGTCGGGGGGTCACTGTATATATATATATATATATATATGGTATGTCGGGGCCATCGTAGGTCGGGGGGGTCACTGTATATATATGGTATGTCGGGGCCATCATAGGTCGGGGGGTCACTGTATATATATGGTATGTCGGGGCCATCATAGGTTGGGGGGTCACTGTATATATATATATATGGTATGTCGGGGCCATCGTAGGTTGGGGGGTCACTGTATATATATATATGGTATGTCGGGGCCATCGTAGGTCGGGGGGTCACTGTATATATATATATATATGGTATGTCGGGGCCATCGTAGGTCGGGGGTCACTGTATATATATGGTATGTCGGGGCCATCTTAGGTCGGGGGGGTCACTGTATATATATGGTATGTCGGGGCCATCGTAGGTCGGGGGGTCACTGTATATATATATATATATGGTATGTCAGGGCCATCGTAGGTTGGGGGGGTCACTGTATATATATATATATATATATGGTATGTCGGGGCCATCATAGGTCGGGGGGTCACTGTATATGTATGGTATGTCGGGGCCATCGTAGGTCGGGGGGTCACTGTATATATATGGTATGTCGGGGCCATCGTAGGTCGGGGGGTCACTGTATATATATATATATGGTATGTCGGGGCCATCGTAGGTCGGGGGGTCACTGTATATATATGGTATGTCGGGGCCATCATAGGTCGGGGGGGTCACTGTATATATATGGTATGTCGGGGCCATCATAGGTTGGGGGGTCACTGTATATATATATATATATATGGTATGTCGGGGCCATCGTAGGTTGGGGGGTCACTGTATATATATATATGGTATGTCGGGGCCATCGTAGGTCGGGGGGTCACTGTATATATATATATATGGTATGTCGGGGCCATCGTAGGTCGGGGGGTCACTGTATATATATATGGTATGTCGGGGCCATCGTAGGTCGGGGGGTCACTGTATATATATATGGTATGTCGGGGCCATCGTAGGTCGGGGGGTCACTGTATATATAAATGGTATGTCGGGGCCATCGTAGGTCGGGGGGTCACTGTATATATATATATATATATGGTATGTCGGGGCCATCGTAGGTCGGGGGGTCACTGTATATATATATGGTATGTCGGGACCATCGTAGGTCGGGGGGACACTGTATATATATATGGTATGTCGGGGCCATCGCAGGTCGGGGGGTCACTGTATATATATATATATGGTATGTCGGGGCCATCGTAGGTCGGGGGTCACTGTATATATATATGGTATGTCGGGGCCATCGTAGGTCGGGGGGTCACTGTATATATATGGTATGTCGGGGCCATCGTAGGTCGGGGGGTCACTATATATATATATATATATATATATATATATATGGTATGTCGGGGCCATCGTAGGTCGGGGGGTCACTATATATATATATATGGTATGTCGGGGCCATCATAGGTCGGGGGGTCACTGTATATATATGGTATGTCGGGGCCATCGTAGGTCGGGGGGTCACTGTATATATATATATGGTATGTCGGGGCCATCGTAGGTCGGGGGGTCACTATATATATATATATGGTATGTCGGGGCCATCGTAGGTCGGGGGGTCACTGTATATATATATGGTATGTCGGGGCCATCGTAGGTCGGGGGGTCACTGTATATATATATATATGGTATGTCGGGGCCATCGTAGGTCGGGGGGTCACTATATATATATATGGTATGTCGGGGCCATCGTAGGTCGGGGGGTCACTATATATATATATATGGTATGTCGGGGCCATCGTAGGTCGGGGGGTCACTGTATATATATATATGGTATGTCGGGGCCATCGTAGGTCGGGGGGTCACTGTATATATATGGTATGTCGGGCCATGGTAGGTCGGGGGGTCACTGTATATATATGGTATGTCGGGGCCATCGTAGGTCGGGGGGGTCACTGTATATATATGGTATGTCAGGGCCATCGTAGGTCGGGGGGTCACTGTATATATATGGTATGTCGGGGCCATCGTAGGTCGGGGGGTCACTGTATATATATGGTATGTCGGGGCCATTGTAGGTCGGGGGGTCACTGTATATATATGGTATGTCGGGGCCATCGTAGGTCGGGGGGTCACTGTTTATATATATGGTATGTCGGGGCCATCGTAGGTCGGGGGGTCACTGTATATATATATATGGTATGTCGGGGCCATCGTAGGTCGGGGGGTCACTATATATATATATATATGGTATGTCGGGGCCATCGTAGGTCGGGGGGTCACTATATATATATATGGTATGTCGGGCCATCGTAGGTCGGGGGGTCACTATATATATATATGGTATGTCGGGGCCATCGTAGGTCGGGGGGTCACTATATATATATATGGTATGTCGGGGCCATCGTAGGTCGGGGGGGTCACTGTATATATATATGGTATGTCGGGGCCATCGTAGGTCGGGGGGTCACTGTATTTCTTCTAGACGTCCAATTTATTTTCATCTTTTGGGTCGTCTGGTCAATGCCCTTAGTGTCGTGTTTTTTCCCCTATTTAGCTTTTTTTATTATTGCGTTTTTTGGCACTTTTCTTCGCCTTAGAGAATTTACCGCTTTTAATTCTTCTTCCCCTCCTTTATTACAGGATTTATTGGTTTTTGATGGGCACGTTCTTATTTCGATTGCTCTGGTGCTGGCGCCATATGAATTCGTTAGGGTTTTACGTTCATGCTTTTCTTTTCGTAATTCTTCCCCATGATCTTTGTTTTTACACTCTGATTCTCGGTCAGAGAAAATTGGAAAGAAATCTCTTTCAGTTTTGGGTTTCTGGTGTTTGCATTACCCCCATTCTTTTCGTATAGGTGCCACCACTGAAGCTTTTAATTTAGGTCTTTCTGAGTCATTAAACGCGTGGGCAGATGGTCTTCTGGAAGGTTTAATATTTAGGTTAACCCTGAATTGTCTGTTTAACAATTTAGTTTTTCAGGTTATTTGTCGTTTGGATTATGGGTGATGAATTCATCGTTTCTTCTAGAGAGAGAGAGAGAGAGAGAGTGTCTATTGTCATGCTAATTAGACGCCCCCAAAATGAATCGCTATGATTAATATGTATGATAGCATGATGTCGGCCATTTTGCGTATAATCTAAATAAGCCACAATTCTGAAGTTTCATCTCTACAAAAAAAAGTGCCAGCCTGAGAGAAGGCTTCTTGTCTCCTTCGATATTTATGGCTGTTTGGATAAGACAAGATAAGGGGGCTAGTTACATTCTCTAGACATTCACACATCAGTGTTAGAGATTGAATAAACGAGGAGAAGAATAAAGTGACGTCTGGCACTGCTAGACTAAGGTAAAAGGCAGCAGGAGTAGTGCGGATGGTTGTGATATTACTTTTCTATAGCATTGGGGGCGGTGGTGCATAAATCCAAAAGCAATTGTTTTTTCCTTATCGTCATTACCTACAAGGATTGCACTCACCATCCAAGCGATGCCTTTATTTCATGGTGTCAGGCATCACAGGCTGGTGTGGGGGGTGGAGGAGGGTAAGGTGCGTCCGGTCCCATCTTACCCACCTCCACCCCCACACCAGCCTGTGATGCCTGACACCATGAAATAAAGGCATCGCTTGGATGGTGAGTGCAATCCTTGTTTTTTCTTTATCGTCAGTGTTAGAAAAATAATACAATGGATGATTCTCTAATAAATTTGGATGTGTAGTTGGTGACTATGTCTATGAGAATCCAGGTTTTAACCCCTTAAGGAGTACATTTTTTCCATTTTCGTTTTTTCCTCATCACCTTCTAAAATTCATAACGCTTTCAATTTTGCACAAAAAATTACATGAGGGCTTATTTTTTGCGCCACCAATTCTACTTTGCAGTGACATTAGTCATTTTACAAAAAAAATACACGTCGAAACGGAAAAAAATTCATTGTGCGACAAAATTGAAGAAATAATGTCATTTTCTAACTTCCGTTTCTACACAGTGCATTTTTGGGTAAAAATAACACCTGATATTTATTCTGTAGGTCCATATGGTTAAAATGATCCCCTACTTATATAGGTTTGATTTTGTCGCACTTTTTATATCATAAATTTTTTTTAAAAATGAATAAAAAGTGATCAAAAAGTTACCAAAAATACGCAATTTTGGACTTTGGAATTTTTTTTGCGCGCACGCCATTGACTGTTCAATTTATATAATGAAATATTTTTATAGTTCGGACATTTCCGCATGCGGTGATACCACATATGTTTATTTTTATTTAAACAGTTTTTTTTTTTTTTATGGTAAAAGGGGGGTGATTCAAACTTTTATGAGGGAAGGGGTTAAATGACCTTTGTTAACTTTTTTTTTTTTTTGCAGTGTTATACATAGTTACATATATAGTTACATAGTTAGTACGGTCGAAAAAAGACATATGTCCATCAAGTTCAACCAGGGAATTAAGGGGTAGGGGTGCGGCGCGATATTGGGGAAGGGATTTTATATTTCTTCATAAGCATTAATGTTATTTTGTTCCAGGAATGTATCTAATCCTGTTTTAAAGCTGTTAATTGTTCCTGCTGTGACCAGTTCCTGAGGTAGACCGTTCCATAAATTCACAGTCCTCACGGTAAAGAAGGTGCCGCCCCTTTAGACTAAACCTTTTCTTCTCCAGACGGAGGGAGTGCCCCCTCGTCCTTTGGGGGGGTTTAACCTGGAACAGTTTTTCTCCATATTTTTTGTATGGGCCATTTATATACTTCTATACGTTTATCATATCCCCCCTTATACGTCTCTTCTCAAGACTAAACAATTGTAACTCCTTTAATCGCTCCTCATAGCTAAGATGTTCCATGCCCCATATTAGTTTAGTCGCGCGTCTCTGCCCCCTTTCCAGCTCCGCAGTGTCCCTTTTATGGACAGGTGCCCAAAACTGACCAGCATATTCCAGGTGAGGCCGTACCAATGCTTTATAAAGGGGGAGTATTATACACTATAGACTGTACCAATGCTTTATAAAGGGGGAGTATTATACACTATAGACTGTACCAATGCTTTATAAAGGGGGAGTATTATACACTATAGACTGTACCAATGCTTTATAAAGGGGGAGTATTATACACTATAGACTGTACCAATGCTTTATAAAGGGGGAGTATTATACACTATAGACTGTACCAATGCTTTATAAAGGGGGAGTATTATACACTATAGACTGTACCAATGCTTTATAAAGGGGGAGTATTATACACTATAGACTGTACCAATGCTTTATAAAGGGGGAGTATTATACACTATAGACTGTACCAATGCTTTATAAAGGGGGAGTATTATACACTATAGACTGTACCAATGCTTTATAAAGGGGGAGTATTATACACTATAGACTGTACCAATGCTTTATAAAGGGGGAGTATTATACACTATAGACTGTACCAATGCTTTATAAAGGGGGAGTATTATACACTATAGACTGTACCAATGCTTTATAAAGGGGGAGTATTATACACTATAGACTGTACCAATGCTTTATAAAGGGGGAGTATTATACACTATAGACTGTACCAATGCTTTATAAAGGGGGAGTATTATACACTATAGACTGTACCAATGCTTTATAAAGGGGGAGTATTATACACTATAGACTGTACCAATGCTTTATAAAGGGGGAGTATTATACACTATAGACTGTACCAATGCTTTATAAAGGGGGAGTATTATACACTATAGACTGTACCAATGCTTTATAAAGGGGGAGTATTATACACTATAGACTGTACCAATGCTTTATAAAGGGGGAGTATTATACACTATAGACTGTACCAATGCTTTATAAAGGGGGAGTATTATACACTATAGACTGTACCAATGCTTTATAAAGGGGGAGTATTATACACTATAGACTGTACCAATGCTTTATAAAGGGGGAGTATTATACACTATAGACTGTACCAATGCTTTATAAAGGGGGAGTATTATACACTATAGACTGTACCAATGCTTTATAAAGGGGGAGTATTATACACTATAGACTGTACCAATGCTTTATAAAGGGGGAGTATTATACACTATAGACTGTACCAATGCTTTATAAAGGGGGAGTATTATACACTATAGACTGTACCAATGCTTTATAAAGGGGGAGTATTATACACTATAGACTGTACCAATGCTTTATAAAGGGGGAGTATTATACACTATAGACTGTACCAATGCTTTATAAAGGGGGAGTATTATACACTATAGACTGTACCAATGCTTTATAAAGGGGGAGTATTATACACTATAGACTGTACCAATGCTTTATAAAGGGGGAGTATTATACACTATAGACTGTACCAATGCTTTATAAAGGGGGAGTATTATACACTATAGACTGTACCAATGCTTTATAAAGGGGGAGTATTATACACTATAGACTGTACCAATGCTTTATAAAGGGGGAGTATTATACACTATAGACTGTACCAATGCTTTATAAAGGGGGAGTATTATACACTATAGACTGTACCAATGCTTTATAAAGGGGGAGTATTATACACTATAGACTGTACCAATGCTTTATAAAGGGGGAGTATTATACACTATAGACTGTACCAATGCTTTATAAAGGGGGAGTATTATACACTATAGACTGTACCAATGCTTTATAAAGGGGGAGTATTATACACTATAGACTGTACCAATGCTTTATAAAGGGGGAGTATTATACACTATAGACTGTACCAATGCTTTATAAAGGGGGAGTATTATACACTATAGACTGTACCAATGCTTTATAAAGGGGGAGTATTATACACTATAGACTGTACCAATGCTTTATAAAGGGGGAGTATTATACACTATAGACTGTACCAATGCTTTATAAAGGGGGAGTATTATACACTATAGACTGTACCAATGCTTTATAAAGGGGGAGTATTATACACTATAGACTGTACCAATGCTTTATAAAGGGGGAGTATTATACACTATAGACTGTACCAATGCTTTATAAAGGGGGAGTATTATACACTATAGACTGTACCAATGCTTTATAAAGGGGGAGTATTATACACTATAGACTGTACCAATGCTTTATAAAGGGGGAGTATTATACACTATAGACTGTACCAATGCTTTATAAAGGGGGAGTATTATACACTATAGACTGTACCAATGCTTTATAAAGGGGGAGTATTATACACTATAGACTGTACCAATGCTTTATAAAGGGGGAGTATTATACACTATAGACTGTACCAATGCTTTATAAAGGGGGAGTATTATACACTATAGACTGTACCAATGCTTTATAAAGGGGGAGTATTATACACTATAGACTGTACCAATGCTTTATAAAGGGGGAGTATTATACACTATAGACTGTACCAATGCTTTATAAAGGGGGAGTATTATACACTATAGACTGTACCAATGCTTTATAAAGGGGGAGTATTATACACTATAGACTGTACCAATGCTTTATAAAGGGGGAGTATTATACACTATAGACTGTACCAATGCTTTATAAAGGGGGAGTATTATACACTATAGACTGTACCAATGCTTTATAAAGGGGGAGTATTATACACTATAGACTGTACCAATGCTTTATAAAGGGGGAGTATTATACACTATAGACTGTACCAATGCTTTATAAAGGGGGAGTATTATACACTATAGACTGTACCAATGCTTTATAAAGGGGGAGTATTATACACTATAGACTGTACCAATGCTTTATAAAGGGGGAGTATTATACACTATAGACTGTACCAATGCTTTATAAAGGGGGAGTATTATACACTATAGACTGTACCAATGCTTTATAAAGGGGGAGTATTATACACTATAGACTGTACCAATGCTTTATAAAGGGGGAGTATTATACACTATAGACTGTACCAATGCTTTATAAAGGGGGAGTATTATACACTATAGACTGTACCAATGCTTTATAAAGGGGGAGTATTATACACTATAGACTGTACCAATGCTTTATAAAGGGGGAGTATTATACACTATAGACTGTACCAATGCTTTATAAAGGGGGAGTATTATACACTATAGACTGTACCAATGCTTTATAAAGGGGGAGTATTATACACTATAGACTGTACCAATGCTTTATAAAGGGGGAGTATTATAGACTATAGACTGTACCAATGCTTTATAAAGGGGGAGTATTATGTCCCTGTCCCTTGAGTCCAGGCCTCTTTTGATACATGACAATATCCTGCCGGCCTTGGAAGCAGCAGCCTGACATTGTGCTATTCTGTAGTCTGTGATCTACAAGTCCCCCAGATCCTTCTCTACCAGTGACTCTGCCAGTTTAATCCCCCCTAAGACATACGACGCTGCAGGTTATTAGTATACACAGCCTCCCTCTATATACACAGCCCCCCCTCTATATACACAGCCCCCCTCTATATCCACAGCCCCCCCTCTATATACACAGCCCCCCCTCTATATCCACAGCCCCCCCTCTATATCCACAGCCCCCCCTCTATATCCACAGCCCCCCCTCTATATCCACAGCCCCCCTCTATATCCACAGCCCCCCTCTATATCCACAGCCCCCCTCTATATCCACAGCCCCCCTCTATATCCACAGCCCCCCCTCTATATCCACAGCCCCCCCTCTATATCCACAGCCCCCCCTCTATATCCACAGCCCCCCCTCTATATCCACAGCCCCCCTCTATATCCACAGCCCCCCCTCTATATACACAGCCCCCCCTCTATATCCACAGCCCCCCCTCTATATCCACAGCCCCCCCTCTATATCCACAGCCCCCCCTCTATATCCACAGCCCCCCCTCTATATCCACAGCCCCCCCTCTATATACACAGCCCCCCCTCTATATACACAGCCCCCCCTCTATATACACAGCCCCCCTCTATATACACAGCCCCCCCCCCTCTATATACACAGCCATTCCTCTGTCAAGGCTTCTACTCACCTCTTCATAAAAGCAGATTAGATTGGTGACACCTTCTATCCTTAGTAAACCCATGCTGGTTATCACTTATAATACAATTATCCCCTATGTATTCCTGTATGTAATCCCTTATAAGTCCATCAAACAATTTACCCACAATGCACGTTAAACTTACCGGTCTATAGTTTCCTGGGGAAGACCTAGAGCCCTTTTTGAAGATTGGTACCACATTCGCCTTGCGCCAGTCCCTTGGCACAATACCAGACACCAGAGAATCTCTAAATATCATGAACAGGGGTACAGATATTACTGAACTTACCTCTCTAAGAACTCTTGGGTGTAGTCCATCCAGATTATAACACTGCACACACTGATCTCTTATAGTCTCCTATGGGATAACAATGATCAGTGTGTGCAGTGTTATACTGATCATTGTTATCCCATAGGAGAGTATAACACTGCACACACTGATCTCTTATAGTTTCCTATGGGATAACAATGATCAGTGTGTGCAGTGTTATACTGATAATTGTTATCCCATAGGAGAGTATAACACTGAACACACTGATCATTGCTATCCCATAGGGGACTATAGCAGTGCACACACTGATCTCTTATGCTGATCCCTGCAAAGCCATAGCTTTGCCCGGATCAGTGTGATAGGGGCTCGATTGCTCAAACCCCGATCGGATGCCGCGGAGAGAGGTAAGGAGACCTCCACTTGCGTCCTAGCTGATCGGGACATCGCTATTTTATCGCTATATCCCGATCAGTCCGACTGAGCTGCCAGGAAGTGTTTACTTTCACTTTCAGACGCGGCGGTCAACTTTGATCGCCACGTCTGAAGGTTTAATAGGGCGCGGCACAATGATTGGTGCCGAACGCTGTTAGCCCAGGGTCCGTTTTAAACACCGGGACGGGGCGTACAGGTACGCCATACGTCCTTAAGAGGTTAAAGGGTAGCTCCCACCATCCTTTTTTTTTTCTGTCCCTGCCTATTGCCCATCTCTCCCTAACCCCCTCCCTGCTTTTAATTTTTTTTTTTTTACTATATAAAAAATGCCTTTTTGTCTGCCTGGTAGTGTGCTCAGTACCAGGCAGACGTCATTGATGCCTGCTGGGGAGGCCAACTTCCGCCTTTAGTTCATCTATACAGGGTGCCTCCAGCTGTTTCACCAGTACAACTCCCAGCTTGCCCTGGCATCTATTGGCTATCAGAGCATGCTGGGAGTTGTAGTGGTGAAACAGCTGGAGGCACCCTGTGCAGCCCGCCCCAGAACAATAAACTTGTTATGGCCGTGGCGCTAATCATACCACCACCCCTGCCAAAAACAGTAAATTTTCTATGGCTGCGGCACTAACCCCCCCCACTATATACCCAAGTGCTCTGTCCAGCAGCAGCACCACGTATATGCCGGGAGGCGTTGAGGCCAGGGAGCCAATTGTCTGGTAGGGAGCGAGCACAGGCTGAATGAATAAGGACCTATGCCCGGCCGCCACTTGTCCGAATTCATGCGTGACAGCCTGCAGCCGGCCACTAGGAGGGAGACCCCTAGTGGCCGGTTTTCAAATGTAAACTAATTTAATGAGAAAAATATGAATAGATCTATATTAGAGATATGTTGTAGTAGATGAGTCAATAAAAATGTTTGGTGACACTGTCCATTTAAGGGTTAATGTCATCCCGTCATAAAAAGATCTTGTTTATCTGAGAACATAGTCGGACTCAGATGTGAATTGTATTGATTGGCTTTGTCTACAATTCACCAGGTCATAATTTTTCATAATTAATATTTTTACGACCAGAATTCATAATTGAGTTATTACCGACCAACACTATTAGGAATTCTACTCCTGATTTATCCTTTAATGTTGATTCGGTGGAGAAATGTTTTGGAGCGTTCTCTTCTTTTATCTGATTCGTTTCCTCATCTAGTTCTACTTCATGTCGGATCTCAAGATCCACAGTCTTAAAAAAAAAAGTTTTCCATGGGAGTACCCCTTTAACTCTGCCCCGATCACATTAATGAAATGAAAGCCGATTTCGATAAACTTGGGCACTGGTTCCCAAATACCATTTTTGCCTTTTCAGAATTCTTGCCTCATCCTTCCTAGTTCGGAGATTGTTTTCCTTAATAAGATAAATCGCTGTTTGTGTCATTTTCTTCCTTCTTTAGGTTTATTCTCACAGACATTTGGACGTCGAAGATTTTGGTTCTGGTATTTTTCTTGTTTTGGTCTTGATATTCTGAATGTTGGATTTAGTAATGTTGTGGATAGAGGTATCGCCATGTTTAGGGGGCCCTTTGATGGCCTTTTGGGGGTTAGTCGCTCGTCTTATCTAATGGACATAAATATTTTATTGAAATGAATAAAATATATTTATTAATTATCCTTTTATTCTGTACTAAACATTGCGGCCTTAACCTCAACTTTTTGTCTGTCTTATCTATCAGGTTAGTCTTATATGGGAATTTATTGGGTTCTATGTTTCCTGTATATACTATAGCAGGGCACAGGGAGCATTAGGTTTACGTATTAGGAGCTGCTTCACCTTGGATAGTAGAGGCGCACGTTGCAGCTTTTTTTTTTCTTTTTTTGTGCTCCTTTTGGAGGTGTATTTTTTGTGCTCCTTTTGGAGGTGTATTTTTTGTGCTTCTTTTGGAGATGTATTTTTTGTGCTCCTTTTGGAGGTGTATTTTTTGTGTGTGCTCCTTTTGGAGGTGTATTTTTTGTATGTGCTCCTTTTGGAGGTGTATTTTGTGCGTGCTCCTTTTGGAGGTGTATTTTATGTGCTCCTTTTGGAGGTGTATTTTTTGTGTGTGCTCCTTTTGGAGGTGTATTTTGTATGTGCTCCTTTTGGAGGTGTATTTTTTGTGCTCCTCTTGGAGGTGTATTTTTTGTGTGTGCTCCTTTTGGAGGTGTATTTTTTGTGTGTGCTCCTTTTGGAGGTGTATTTTTTGTGCTCCTCTTGGAGGTGTATTTTGTGTGTGCTCCTTTTGGAGGTGTATTTTTTGTGTGTGCTCCTTTTGGAGGTGTATTTTTTGTATGTGCTCCTTTTGGAGGTGTATTTTTTGTGCTCCTCTTGGAGGTGTATTTTGTGCGTGCTTCTTTTGGAGGTGTATTTAGTGTGCTCCTTTTGGAGGTGTATTTTTTGTGTGTGCTCCTTTTGGAGGTGTATTTTGTATGTGCTCCTTTTGGAGGTGTATTTTTTGTGCTCCTCTTGGAGGTGTATTTTTTGTGTGTGCTCCTTTTGGAGGTGTATTTTTTGTGTGTGCTCCTTTTGGAGGTGTATTTTTTGTGCTCCTCTTGGAGGTGTATTTTGTGTGTGCTCCTTTTGGAGGTGTATTTTTTGTGTGTGCTCCTTTTGGAGGTGTATTTTTTGTATGTGCTCCTTTTGGAGGTGTATTTTTTGTGCTCCTCTTGGAGGTGTATTTTGTGCGTGCTCCTTTTGGAGGTGTATTTAGTGTGCTCCTTTTAGAGGTGTATTTTTTGTGCGTGCTCCTTTTGGAGGTGTATTTAGTGTGCTCCTTTTGGAGGTGTATTTTTTGTATGTGCTCCTTTTGGAGGTGTATTTTTTTGTGCTCCTTTTGGAGGTGTATTTTTTTGTGCTCCTTTTGGAGGTGTATTTTTTTGTGCTCCTTTTGGAGGTGTATTTTTTTGTGCGTGCTCCTTTTGGAGGTGTATTTAGTGTGCTCCTTTTGGAGGTGTATTTAGTGTGCTCCTTTTGGAGGTGTATTTTTTGTGTGTGCTCCTTTTGGAGGTGTATTTTTTGTGTGTGCTCCTTTTGGAGGTGTATTTTTTGTGTGTGCTCCTTTTGGAGGTGTATTTTGTGTGTGCTCCTCTTGGAGGTGTATTTTTTGTATGTGCTCCTTTTGGAGGTGTATTTTTTGTGTGTGCTCCTTTTGGAGGTGTATTTTTTGTATGTGCTCCTTTTGGAGGTGTATTTTTTGTATGTGCTCCTCATGGAGGTGTATTTTTTGTGTGTGCTCCTTTTGAAGGTGTATTTTGTGCGTGCTCCTTTTGGAGGTGTATTTTGTGCGTGCTCCTTTTGGAGGTGTATTTTTTGTGGGTGCTCCTTTTGGAGGTGTATTTTATGTGCTCCTTTTGGAGGTGTATTTTGTGTGTGTGCTCCTTTAGGAGGTGTATTTTTTGTGTGTGCTCCTTTTGGAGGTGTATTTTGTGCGTGCTCCTTTTAGAGGTGTATTTTGTGCGTGCTCCTTTTGGAGGTGTATTTTTTGTATGTGCTCCTTTTGGAGGTGTATTTTTTGTGTGTGCTCCTTTTGGAGGTGTATTTTTTGTGCTCCTTTTGGAGGTGTATTTTTTGTGCTCCTTTTGGAGGTGTATTTTTTGTGCTCCTTTTGGAGGTGTATTTTTTGTATGTGCTCCTTTTGGAGGTGTATTTTTTGTGTGTGCTCCTTTTGGAGGTGTATTTTTTGTGTGTGCTCCTTTTGGAGGTGTATTTTTTGTGTGTGCTCCTTTTGGAGGTGTATTTTTTGTGCTCCTTGTTGAGGGAATTGTTCTAGTGTATATTTGTGCACCACGGAGGGAGCTGTCAGGGACTCAATGACAGCCCTTACATCACTTGGTCACCACTCTGAAGGGTTAAAGCGGGACTCCGACATAGCAACAAAAACAAAGCTACAGCAGCGCATAACATTCCTTATCTGGCTGCCCCAGTTCTGAGACAAAATATCCATTATTTTTATCTCCTCCTATGTAAGTTAATCACTACCCTCCCTGCTTTAGCAGTTGCTCAGTACTACATTTACCAGAATGCATTACTTCCCCTTCTCATCACAGTCCTCCAACCCTACCTACTCCCCTCCAACAGGACTTCTGCTGCAGAACATCTCATTTCACATCAGACAATCACAAAACCAGCAGCACGTGCTGCATTCATTCCCTGTCTACTCCTCTACCTATTGTATTGCTCAGCACAAGGCAGCATACTGTGATCACACATCATGCTTCCTAAATATCCCAATAATGATCTACACTAGGACAGGAAGATTGCAATGGCGCTGTAGGGGGCGAGTCAGAGGAGATGACATCACTCAGCCACACCTCCTGAGACAGCAGAGGATGAAGAGAGGACGGTAAGAAGCAGGGAGCTGCTGAGACAACAGCACACTGAAACAGAGGACTACACAACTTTCTGTGGGAGGAATCTTACAAAATCAAGCTGAGGCCAGTGTTGGTAAAAAAAAGAGATTTTTTTTGTCTTACAGTAAAATCCTTTTCTCAGAGAATCCTTGGGTGTATGCTGTTGTTGCTAGGAGACTTGACACTAAGGAAATCAAAAAGTCGGCTCCTCCCAGCAGGATATACCCGCCTACAGAGCCTGAGGTAATCAGTTTAGTCCCCAAGCAGTAGGAGAGGACCGAGAGGCAGAAAACCAAGACCAGTCCGAGGTAGCCAGAACAAAAATTTTACTGAACACACCCTTGGACAGGGAACCAAAACCGGAACACCAAAGAAAAGGCGGGAGCTGTGTCCCCCCCCCAATGGATCCTCTGAGAAAAGGATTTTACGGTAAGACAAAAAAATCTCTCTTTTTCTCTATCAGCTCCATTGGGGGGACACAGATCTTGGGACGTACCAAAGCCGTCCCTAGGGTGGGCACAAAAACAAGCAAGGGGCAGGCTAGACCACCGCCGCCTGCAACACCTTACGGCCCAGACTAGCATCCGCGGATGCTAATGTAGAATTTAGTAAAAGTGTGCAAGGATAACCAGGTAGCCGCCTTACAGACTTGAGAGGCTGAAGCTCTGTTATGAAGAGCCCAGGAAGCTCCGACAGAACGCGTGGAGTGAGCAGAAACCCTGAAAGGAGGAGTCTTCCCCCTGCAACGGTAAGCTTTTGAAATGGCAGACCTGATCCACCCCGAAATGGTCGCCTTAGAGGCAGGTAGACCCTTACCGTGACCGTCCGTAAGAACAAAAAACGAATCACACAGACGAAAAGAAGATGTAACATAGAGGTAGGTACGCACCGCCCGTACCACATCAAGTTTATGAAGCAAATGCTCCCCGGAAAGAGATGGGACGACGATATCCTCATTAAGGTGGAAGGCAGAAACCACCTTAGGCAGGAAAGACGGAACCGGACGAAAAACAACTTTGTCCTGATGGACAATTAGAAAGGGAGAGCGGCAAGAAAGAGCCGCCAACTCCGAAACCCATCTAATTGCCATAAGGAACGCCACCTTCCAGAAAAGGAGACGAAGGGAAACCTCCCTGAGGGGTTCGAAGGGCGCGCCCTGTAGAGCACCAAGGACCAAATTCAGATCCCAAGGAGGAGTAGGAGACCTGTAAAGAGGAACCGCGTGGGCTATCAGATGCCAGAGGGCGTTGGAAAAGAATGGAAAAGACAGACACTTGACCCTTTAAAGAGCTGAGAGCTAATTGTTGTTCCAGTCCTGACTGTAAAAATGAAAGAAGTCGAGGAAAGGAGAACACGACTGGAGAGAGAGAGAGAGATTGAGATTAGCACCAACGAAAATAAGACCGCCAGGTACGGTGGTAAATCCTTGTGGAAGAGGGCTTGCGTGCCTTGAGCATGGTGCGAATCACCTGTGTAGGAAAGCCACGGGCCCTTAGTACCGCGGGGTCAACCTGCCACGCCATCAAATGCAGCGATGGTAAATTGGGGTGGCACAGGGGACCCCGAGAGAGAAGGTCTGGACAAAGCGGAAGGCAAAGCGGAACGTCGTCCAGGAGCCGAAGCCACGCCCTCCGAGGCCAATCTGGATCCACGAGAATGGCGGGAATGTTCTCCGCTCTGAGCTTCCTCAGTACCCTGGGAAGGAGAGGAAGAGGAGGGAACAGATAAGGAAGGGCGAACCCCGACCAAGAAATAACCAGTGCATCTGCTGCTAGGACACGGGGGTCCCGTGACTGACACACCAAGAGGGGAACCTTGTTGTTGCGGTGGGATGCAAAGAGGTCAGCATCTGGAGTTCCCCAGAGGCCGCAGATCTCTGCAAATACCTCCGGATGAAGGGACCACTCGCCGGGGTCGGGAGAGGACGGCTTAGGAAGTCCGCTTCCCAATTGTTTACGCCTGGAATGTGAATTGTCGAGATGGCTGGAACCCTGAGCTCCGCCAAGAGAAGGATCTTGGAAACTTCGCCCATCGCCGCCAAGCTGCAGGTGCCGCCCTGGCAATTGATGTATGCCACCACAGTGGAGTTGTCCGACTGGAGAAGGCTCTCCCAATGTAACAGACAAAAGGTGGATTATTCTCAGTTCCAGGATGTTGATCGAGAAGAGCGTCTCCCTGGTAGACCAAAGACCCTGGACAGTCCGGTTGCAGATCTCTCTCTCTCTCCCCCTCCCCCTCCCCCTCCCCCTCCTCTCTCTCTCTCTCTCTCTCCCCCACCCCCCCCCCCCCCCCCCCAACCCGAAAGGCTGGCTTCCGCATCCCTGATGAAGCAGGGGGAAGCGGAGCCACCGCAGAAGGGAGCGGCGAGATGCCCGAGGAAGTACAATCTTGCAATCGAGGGACAATGGAGACCTGTCCCACCGGGATACAATCGCAAGTTGAAGTGGTTGAAAATGAAACTGAGCGAAGGGAACGGCCTCCGTGGCCACAACCATCCGACCCAGGACTTCCATGCAAAATCGAATGGATACTGGGGAGGGGTTCCTGAATATACGAACCCCTGACAGAAGGGTCAATCGCTTGTCCGATGGGATGTGAACCCAGGCTGAACGGGTGTCGAACCAAATTCCTAGAAAAACCAGGGACTGAGTGGGGGATAGGTTAGACTTGTCCCGATTGACCAACCAACCGAAGCGAGACAGAGCCTGAAGAGTGAGGGTGAGGCTCTCTAGATTCTGTTCTCTGGACGGAGCCTTGATCAGAAGGTCGTCCAAGTAAGGGATCACCGAGACCCCCTTGTCCGTAGCAGGCCGATAACTGGCGCAAGGACCTTGGTGAATACCCTCTGAGCTGTGGCCAGGCTGAAGAGGAGGCCCACAAACTGGAAATGTCCCTCCGGGACAGCAAATCGGAGGAACCGCTGGTGTCCCGGAAAAATAGGAACATGGAGGTAGGCGTCCCTGATGTCCACCGAGGAAAGAAACTCCCCCTGATCCATGGTCACCACAACCGAAAGGAGAGACTCCAAGCGGAAGTGGCGCAGGAGGAGATGCCTGTTGAGAAGCTTTAGATCCAAGATTGGGTGTACAGAACCCCCTTTCTTGGGAACTACAAAGAGGTTGGAATAAAAACCTCGAAAGCATTCCCTGGGAGGAACTGGGACAATGACCCCCTGAATGAGGAGGTACTGAAGTGCACCCCGAAAGGCCTTTGCCAAAGAGGGAGATCATGGAGCTCGGGAAAGGAAAAAAAACGATCCTTTGGAAGAGAGGTAAACTTGATCCGGTAACTGTTGGACACCACGTCTCTGACCTAGGAGTCCTGCACCTGTGTCGTCCAGACGTCCCGGAAGAGTAACAAACGTCCTCCCACCCAAGAAAAATCTGCGGGTGGGGGAGTCCCTTCAGGCTGAGGTGGGTTTGCGGGTACCCACCTTGTGCGCAGAACAGCCCGAACAATTATCCGATTTCACGGATGGGTGTGCCTGGAAGAAGGGAGCCTTCTTGTCCCGCGAAGGCGCCTGCCTAGTCCCCTTCGTGACCCCAAAGGTCTGAAAGAAGGTAGATTTACGGCGGGAGGTAGTAGTACGGGCTTTATTTTGGAGGTAATAAAGGAACTTTTCCCTCCCGTGGTTTCCGAGATGATGTCGTCTAGGCGCTTAACAAAAAGCCGAGAACCAGTAAAAGGAAGCTCAGTGAGAGACTTTTTAGAGGCTGCGTCCACATCCCAGGCTTTAAGCCACGCGTATCTACGGAGAGCCACAAGGTTACCCATGGCAAAAGCAGCACAGCGGGCCGACTGCATGGAAGCAGAACATAGAAAATCTCCCACTTTAGAAAGCAGGAGAATTAAAATCGGACAGTTCTTCCGAGGAAGCCCCAGAAGAAATGCCCTGGCGGAGCGGGGAAACCCAAATCGCAGGGGCCCTGGAAACCCAGGCAGAGGCAAAGGTAGGGAGAAGAGATGAACCTGTAGCTCAAAGGCAAATTTAGCCAAGGTCTCCACCTTTTTGTCCATTGGATCCTTAAAGGATGCAGCATCGGGCAAAGGTAGGGTAGTGGTCTTGGATAGACGGGAGACTGGAGGGTGCACCGTAGGAGGTGAGGTCCACCAGGCCCATAAGGTCCTTAGCAAAGGGATAACGCGCTTGAACCCTCTTTATTTCTTGAAAACTCTTGTCGGGGTGCCTCCAGGCAGACTCTAGCAAGGCTTCAAATTCAGCATGGGAGCTGAACATTTTGGGTGCCGGACGGGCACGATAAAAGGAAACTTCTGGGACAGCGTCCGAAGTTCCTGGGTCCTCTAGGTGAAAGGTGTCTCTTATGGCCGAAACTAATGAGTCCACCGAATCGGTCAAGTCTGCGTGATCTTCTGAGTCAGAGACAGAAGCAGCCTCATCAACTAGTTCTCCAGGGGAGTGAGAATGGTGGAGGTAGCCTTAGAAGAGGGAGACACTGACCCAGTACGCCGTTCTGGAGACTCAGAATGGTGACTCGGGGAGCGTCTTCTAGAAGAGAGACACTTGCTGGAGGACGTAGCAGAGGGACGGTTCCCATGAGAGGAGTGCCGACGTCTTGTACAAAGACTCTGGAGGGGAGTCAGAGGAATGACCCCTATTACGCTTGTGAGAGCGTTTAAAATAGGGTGAGGGAGAGCGAGACTCTAGGGCAGGGTTTCTCAATTCCAGATCTCAGGGCCCCCTAACAGGTCATGTTTTCAGGATTTCCTTAGTCTTTCACAGGTGATATAATTGTGGTCGTTGCTACATGACTGAAATGCGTAAAACCCTAATACTAACCTAACAACCAACTGTAACCAATAATCTATCAACCTCAACTAAGCAGTTTGGAGTGTGCCATAACTGCGGCGTAAAGAATATGCCTGGAAAAGAGGGCATACCCTGTGGTAAGTGTGATGGAATGAAAAGAAGGGGGGGCGGGTGGGAGCGAAGAACCCACGGCGTCATTGAAGGGAGGAGAGCCGTGAGTTTTATAGTCATCCCGCTCCTCCCACAATTACAGGCCAGCTGCGCAGGCCTTTCCATTTGTGGTCGTTGCTACATGACTGAAATGCGTAAAACCCTAATACTAACCTAACAACCAACTGTAACCAATAATCTATCAACCTCAACTAAGCAGTTTGGAGTGTGCCATAACTGCGGCGTAAAGAATATGCCTGGAAAAGAGGGCAAAACCCGGATTTAAACAAACATTTGTTTATTGCGGATTACAACACAAGAGACTGGAATGCGCTAGCCATTTCTTTGCGAGGGTTAGGGATATACTGCATGTAGCATCTGCATTTCCAACATCCTAATTTCATGATTACGTGGGCTGGGACCCCGTGCTTAGAATTGGCTGTAGCTGCGCCAATACGGAAGGAGTGACCGGATAATGAAGTCGGGACTCCTCCCAGCGACCTGACCGAAATGCGTAAATGTTTGATGAACTGAGAAGTAGTTAGCGGGTTGGACCTGAAATGGAGTAAAAGGTCGTCAGCTGATAGGTTACACAGGCATTCAACAATTCACGGAGGACTGTGGCAGGACACCCTTTGTGCACGGTGGGGAAAACCGAACAACCACAGTTTGACCCGGTGAAGAGGTCTTGGTCTGACTGGGGGACAGCTGGAAATGATCAGAGACGTGACAGCTGACTGACCTTAGGATAGGGCGCGTTAATGGTCCGAGTTGTACACTCACCCGGTCTGAGAAACCCATAACAGGCAAGGTACATGGCCGCTTTTAATGTGAGGCTATCACGGATACCCAATGGTGTGGAGTCTAACAAGTCGGACAACTGCCTGAACACGTTGCCTGTGATTGGTTGTCTGACTGGGCTGCGAGGGACTTCCTTCTCAAGGATGCCCTTCAGAGCGGACTTCACCAAGCGAGAAGAGAGTATAGAGTAACTACGGGTATTGGTCAAGGATAAATGGTGTTGGATACCGGCTAGATGGGATAAATGCAGTGTGGAATGGCAAAACCCGACATATGCTAATAGGAAGGGAACTGAAATCTTGTCGCCCTCGGCGTGCTTGGATCTGGATTTGGAAAACGAGTTCCACGCCGTACCATAAATTTTTGCGTATTTGCGGACAAGGCATCTGCTGCAATATACTGGACTCCTTCAACGTGAGCACATGTGAAAGTAAATGTATGTAGTAGGGACAGCCAAACTAACCGTCTAGCCAAGCTCATTTATCTATAACATAGCTGACCGTCTAACACCAGGACAGAGAGAGAGTATCCGAAGACGTGACGGATGAGAATTGCATACGTGACTGGACCTAGACAAGTATGTGCCCGGTGACAAGAGCGAAACGTTATACAAGTACCTTAACAACCTAGAACACCCTGAAGAGCATCTTTAGGAACGAGACTAAACGGAGAAAGGAGCGCATCGACAACGCAAGCAATCACAACCTGAAAGCGTATCAGGTTCATGAGGTGATTACTTGGACAACAATAATCAACTCTTTAAACCAGGACAGAGGGAAAGTATCCGAAGACGTGTTGGACGAGAATCGTATGCGTAACCGGGCCTAGACGAGTATGCGCCCGGTGACAAGTGCGAAACGTTATACAAGTATCATATCAACCTAGAACACCATGAAGCACATTTTTGGGACATGACTACACATAGAAAGGAGCGCATCGACAACGCAAGCAATCACAACCTGAAAGCGTGTCAAGTTCATGAGGTGATTACTTGGAGAACAATGTACGACACTTTAAACCAGAACAGAGGGAAAGTATGCGAAGACGTGTCGGACGAGGATCGTAAGCGTAACCGGGTCTAAACGAGTATGCGCCCGGTGACAAATGCGAAACGTTAAACGAGTACCATATCAACCTAGAACACCATGAAGCACCTTTTTGGGACATGACTACACATAGAAAGGAGCGCATCGACAACGCAAGCAATCACGACCTGAAAGCGTGTCAGGTTCATGAGGTGATTACTTGGAGAACAATAAGAAACTCTTTAAACCAGGAGAGAGGGAAAGTATGCGAAGACGTGTCGGACGAGAATTATATGCGTAACTGAGTCTAGATAAGTGTGTGCCCAGTGGTAAGTGCGAAAGTTCATACGAGTACCATTACAACCCAAAACATCGTGAATTCCGTTTTTGAGAACGTGACTAAATCATAAAAGAGGTGCACCGACGACACAAGTAAACACAACCTGAAGACGTGTCAGGTTCATGAGGTGATTACTTGGATAATAAAACAAATCTTATCACCTACGTGTGGCGTTATTGCTGTTCTGAAGGCGTGTCAGTAACAACCGTGCAACGTACTCCCTGCAGGCGTGGGAGGCATGATGGGTATACATCACCTATGTGTGGCGTGTCAGTCATAACAATTATGCGACGTACCCTTTCTGTAACATGACAGGCTTAACAGGTAAATACCACCTATGCGTAGTGTCAGTGTCGTTCTGAAGGCATGTCAGTACCAACGATAATGAGACATACCCCGTCTGCAACGGTTTACTGGGTCAGCCCCGCCTGTGCGTCGTGTAATAGTCGTTCTGAATATGTGTCAGCAGCGACAACTGCTATGTATCACCCTGCCTATATAAAGATGCGTGCAGAACGACTACGTGTGAAACTGTCGTGAACCGCTAAGCATGGCTATACCACCAACTTGATGAACCTATACTCGGGCCAACCATAAACGCGTATAGACCACCAGTGAATGCCTGAAGCTAACCACGACCTGATGGCAGAGAATATGCCGGCAAGTAGTAACTATTATAACCACATACCTGCGTACAGGGCCACACCCCATGTGCTGTATGAGCATGTGCGCTGCACAAAACTGCGGGCGTACGAACTTCACAAATAGCGCAAGTGCATGTACAGAACACATGCCACGAGTGCACACGCAGCCTGATTCCCGCGTGCACCCGAGTAATATAACCCTCCAAACACGCGTGATACAGGTCCTGCGAGCGGGTGTGCAGCACGAACCTTATGAGTGCATGCTCAGTAGTAATTCTATGAGCGTGGGCCATGTAATACTATAAACGTGCGTACAGTGTGACTCGTATGAGCGTGTACAAAGTATGAACCCTATGAGTGTGTACAACATGACTCCTACAAGAGTGTGTGTAGTATGAACCCTGCAGGCGAGTACAAGCGTGTATACCACGTAAACCTACGAGCAAGTGTACAGAATGGATGCTACATTGGTATGCACCGCATGAACTTTATGAATTATGCAAGCGAGTGTACCGTATAAAAGCTACCGCGAATGTACTGCATAATCCTAACGCGTGTAAAGTAAGATCCAACAAGCGTGTGTACAGTGTGTACTGTGTACAGCATGAATCTTATAAGTGTGTACGCAGCATAATGCTACAAGTATGTACAAGCGTGTGTATAGAGTAAATGCTACAAGCATGCACCCCCGAACTATGCGCAAGTGTGAGTGCAGTATGAATGCTACAAGCAAGCGTACAGCATGAACCCTAAGGGTGAATGTACAATATAATCCTACAAGCGAGTGTACAGTATGAAACCTGTAGGCAAGTAAACGGTATAAACACTACAAGTGTGTACTGTATGACTCATACAAGCGTGTGTGCAGTATAAACCTTACAAAGGGGGTGTACGGTATGACCCTAAAAGCGTGTGTACGGTATAAAACTACAAGTGCGTAGAGAACGAATGAACCCTAAAAGCGTGTGTGGCGTATGTTACCGGCATGAATCCTACCAACGTGTATAGGTACCAGGATGTGTACAGCATGAACCCTACGGCATGATTCCTATAAGTGAGAATCGTAGCTTCACAACAGCTGGAGGCACACCGCCCGGAAACACAGAAATATAAATAAATGAAAAGTAAACTGTGAGGAAGTTAGTTAAGAGACAAAGATTGGAAGTGAGCGCAGCTGTTGGTGTAGCGTGCCTTAGACTGACCAGATTGGCAGCTGTGGGGGTGAAGCATAAGCCCACAGGGTGGGGCGGAGCGGTGAGTCCGATTGAGTGTAAAGGTGTGCGAGTCTCAGTATACCGGAGACACATATAGATCCTCCCCGCAGCACAGAACTACAAAATGTGATAATGATATATATGTGCAGGAGGCTGTTCACGTGGTGCGGTAATGATATATATGTGCAGGAGACTGATCACATAGTGCGGTAATGTTATACATGTGCAGGAGACTGTTCACATAGTGCGGTAATGATAAACATGTGCAAGAAGCCTAACACATAGTGCGGTAATCATATACATGTGCAAGAAGCCTAACACATAGTGCGGTAATGATATGCATGTGCAAGAAGCCTAACACATAGTGCAGTAATGATATACATGTGCAGGAGACTGTTCATACAATGCAGCAATCAAATACATGTGCGAGAGGCGTAACACATAATGCGGTAATGATATGCATGTGCAGGAGACTGTTCACACAATGCAGTAATCATAGTGCAGTAATGATATACATGTGCAGGAGACTGTTCACACAATGCAGCAATCAAATACATATGCAAGAGGTCTAACACATAATGCGGTAATGATATGCATGTGCAGGAGACTGTTCACACAATGCAGTAATCATATACATGCGCAGCAAGCCGTTCACATGGCGCGGCAATGATATGCACGTGCAAGAGGCTGTTCACATAACAAAGTAATCGTATGCATGTGCAGCAAGCCGTTCACATAGTGCGGTAATGATATGCACGTGCAGGAGGCTGTTCACATAGTGCGGTAATGATATGCACGTGCAGGAGGCTGTTCACATAGTGCGGTAATGATATGCACGTGCAGGAGGCTGTTCACATAGTGCGGTAATGATATGCACGTGCAAGAGGCTGAACACATAATAAAGCAAGCCATAAGAAAACACATACATGCGCAGCAAGCCGTACACCTAGTGCGGTAATGATATGCTCGCGCAGGAGGCTGTTCGCATAACAAAGTAGCCATATACATGCGCAGCAAGCCGTAAGTAATCATATACAGCTGAAAACCGTAAAATGCTACCGGCGAATGCCGAATGCCGATATGTAATACAATAACCTGGGGCCGGGCTGACCAAAGGTTTCCCTGAACTCCGGCTCACCTCCGGAGTCCGGGAACCGCCAGCGTTACCCCCGGTCAGCCACAGCCACTTACCCCCACCATGCCGGCTGAAGCGACCTTCCTGTCAGCTGACTCGTGCAGTCAGCTGACCGGTGGGAACGTGACTCCACTTCCTGCCGACATCACGTGACAACCCTCAAGCGAAGAACCCACGGCGTCATTGAAGGGAGGAGAGCCGTGAGTTTTATAGTCATCCCGCTCCTCACACAATTACAGGCCAGCTGCGCAGGCCTTTCCATTTGTGGTGATGACCGATTCACTGACCATAATTACGTCACCTGTGAAAGACTTTGGAAATCCTGAAAACACGACCTGTTAGGGGGTCCTGAGGAATGGAATTGAGAAACACTGCTCTATGGGAATGGTTTAAGGAAGACCTCTCTAAGGCAGTCACCACGGAGCGAGAAACCTGCGCCAAGTCAGAAATAGACAGAGAGGGAAGACACCCATATTGGAGGGTCAGCAGAGCCCACTGGGTCTGGGGGAGCATCCTGAATAGGAATACCGGGGGGGGGGGGGGGGGGGGGGTCAGGGGGTGCAGTGGTGCAGGCGGAACAAGTAGGTACAGCAAACCCAGGCATTTTGGAGTTGCAGCCCTTACAAGAGTAGTAGTTGACCAGGGCCCCGGGTACCTGTTTAGAGGAAGGAACAGTTCTGGGCTCGGACATGAATAAAATAAAACAGCCTCACCAGCGTCCGTGTACCCTCAGGCAACTGCTGTGAGTAAAGGAACGAGAAAGGAGAGAGAACACTGGCAGGGACGGCCGGACCAATCAGAAAAGAGGGGCCGGATTAGACAGAGGCACCTCTGATTGGCTGACAGAACCCTGCTCAGTCCCCATTGGCTAGAGAGATTTGCGCTCTTCTAAGGGCGCGAACTCTGCTGAGAAGAAGGAGGCCGGCTAATAATGGCGCCCGCTCCTGTCCCCGAAGCATATGTGAGTGCAGGGGAACGGGAGCGAGCGAAAATGCAGGTGAAGCGACCCGCTGCGAAAGTGAAGGTAAATTGCGCACACGACACGGCCAGAGCACAGAGGGAAATAAAGTAAAAAAGGCAGCCGCGGCTGCTGAATATCCGTTAGAGAATTCATATTCACAGTCCTACACCACTGACTCAATTTAGTCCCCTGCATTCCCTAAGTGCCCCCAATAAACGTTAGGGAACCCTTGCCCAATAGGGATCCCACTAGATCCCACTAGAGTGGGACCAAAACAGGGGGTCTCCAGCAGTTACAAGCCCCCGCACTCACCTCAATCTGAAGAACTCACCTCATGAAGTCTTCAGCCAGCTTTATCGTCACCTGCGTCATGCCGGGCTTGAAAAGCGAGACGAGCAGGGAAAAGTGGGGGACCTGGACCCATAAGGTACAACCCCAGGCGCTGACCGTTGGCGAGAGGGGGTTGACAGTACATCTACGATGTCTGTGCCCCCTCAATCACAAATGGGGAAACCGTGAACGCTATGTTCCTGAGACCCCACCTGAAAAAAGGAAAATAAAAAGGGAATAAGAAAAACTAAATGTCCCGATACTGGAAAAATCTAAAAAAAAATGTTAGACCAGGTCTGGGGAGAACCGAGACCAGTGTCCATCTCCTGCAGACACTAAGCTAAAACTGATTACCTCAGGCTCTGTAGGCGGGTATATCCTGTGGGAGGAGCAGACTTTTTTGATTTCCTTAGTGTCAAGTCTCCTAGCAACAGCGGCATACACCCAAACTCTGTGTCCCCCAATGGAGCCGATAGATAAGAATATAGATAGACAATATTTATAGATAGAGAAATGATATTTTGATAACTAAAGATGGAACTGTCTTTTTCTCGTCTTAGTGAACTCTTCTATTAGTTCTGGCCACCGCCCAGTGATGCTTGAAACTATGCAACTAACTAGAGATGAGTGAACTTACAGTAAATTCGATTTGTCGCAAACTTCTCGGCTCGGCAGTTGATGGCTTTTCCTGCATAAATTAGTTCAGCTTTCAGACTCTTTCCTAGGACTGTATCCACCTTTTCCAGCCACCGGAGCACCTGAAAGCTGAACTAATTTACGCAGGAAAATCATCAACTGCCGAGCCGAGAAGTTCATGACGAATCAAATTTACTGTAAGTTCGCTCATCTCTACAACTAACCTTGGGAAGTAGAATAATGAGCTTTTGTAGAACAATGAGATTTTACTAAATTAAGAAAGATTTGTAAAAGGGGCATTGTGATTGGCAATAAAGCTATTTCTGCACTGTGGCCCAGATTTTTCCACAGCGACCAATCACAAACTTTACCAGAGTTCATTAGCTGAGCTGTGATTGGTTGCTGTGGGGAAATCACTCCACTTTTTCTCTCCCACAGTTTGATAAATAATCAGCCACCAGTGTTCCTTAGCCAATCAGCTCTCACGCAGAGTGTTTCTATATAAATAAGCTGTAATCTTACTCGGGGTACAATTTTCTTCTGTGGATCTGCGTGTAAGAGAACATCCATCTGTATCGATAAATCTGTCTGCTAATCAACACGGCTGGAATTGACTGATCACAGGGAGAAATAGATCCTAACAGTCAGTATAATTTGTGATAACATTATATTAGTTATATATCGGGGGTGATTACCAGAAATGTTCGGATACAGGGTTACGTCTCCACATAGTGCAATAAACAGCATGGGTCGTACCATCACATCTATGGGAGGGGTACCACATAGCTCCAGTGCAATAAACAGCATGGGTCGTACCATCACATCTATGGGAGGGGTACCACATAGCTCCAGTGCAATAAACAGCATGGGTCGTACCATCACATCTATGGGAGGGGTACAACATAGCTCCAGTGCAATAAACAGCATGGGTCGTACCATCACATCTATGGGAGGGGTACCACATAGCTCCAGTGCAATAAACAGCATGGGTCGTACCATCACATCTACGGGAGGGGTACCACATAGCTCCAGTGCAATAAACAGCATGGGTCGTACCATCACTTCTATGGGAGGGGTACCACATAGCTCCAGTGCAATAAACAGCATGGGTCGTACCATCACATCTATGGGAGGGGTACCACATAGCTCCAGTGCAATAAACAGCATGGGTCGTACCATCACATCTATGGGAGGGGTACAACATAGCTCCAGTGCAATAAACAGCATGGGTCGTACCATCACATCTATGGGAGGGGTACCACATAGCTCCAGTGCAATAAACAGCATGGGTCGTACCATCACATCTACGGGAGGGGTACCACATAGCTCCAGTGCAATAAACAGCATGGGTCGTACCATCACTTCTATGGGAGGGGTACCACATAGCTCCAGTGCAATAAACAGCATGGGTCGTACCATCACATCTATGGGAGGGGTACCACATAGCTCCAGTGCAATAAACAGCATGGGTCGTACCATCACATCTACGGGTGGGGTACCACATAGCTCCAGTGCAATAAACAGCATGGGTCGTACCATCACATCTATGGGAGGGGTACCACATAGCTCCAGTGCAATAAACAGCATGGGTCGTACCATCACATCTATGGGAGGGGTACCACATAGCTCCAGTGCAATAAACAGCATGGGTCGTACCATCACATCTACGGGTGGGGTACCACATAGCTCCAGTGCAATAAACAGCATGGGTCGTACCATCACATCTACGGGTGAGGTACCACATAGCTCCAGTGCAATAAACAGCATGGGTCGTACCATCACATCTATGGGAGGGGTACCACATAGCTCCAGTGCAATAAACAGCATGGGTCGTACCATCACATCTACGGGTGGGGTACCACATAGCTCCAGTGCAATAAACAGCATGGGTCGTACCATCACATCTATGGGAGGGGTACCACATAGCTCCAGTGCAATAAACAGCATGGGTCGTACCATCACATCTATGGGAGGGGTACCACATAGCTCCAGTGCAATAAACAGCATGGGTCGTACCATCACATCTACGGGTGGGGTACCACATAGCTCCAGTGCAATAAACAGCATGGGTCGTACCATCACATCTATGGGAGGGGTACCACATAGCTCCAGTGCAATAAACAGCATGGGTCGTACCATCACATCTATGGGAGGGGTACCACATAGCTCCAGTGCAATAAACAGCATGGGTCGTACCATCACATCTATGGGAGGGGTACCACATAGCTCCAGTGCAATAAACAGCATGGGTCGTACCATCACATCTATGGGAGGGGTACCACATAGCTCCAGTGCAATAAACAGCATGGGTCGTACCATCACATCTACGGGTGGGGTACCACATAGCCAACGGTTACCTTTATGGGGAAACAACTTTAGAAATCAGTACCTATATCTCACTGAAAGAAAACCTCCCCATAAAATAGAACTAAATGCCGGCAGATCTGGGCGGGGGCCTACCTACCAAGCCGTAAGCCAATGTGGTGCGTACCACCTACAGCAGGCACGGGACTAGGAGTATAATGAAGGCCACTGGTTATATTTAAGTCTTTTATTGGTGGTTACACACAAGGGCAGACAGACTCACAGACCGGGCCCCGCTCACAGACCGGGCCCCGCTCACAGACCGGGCCCCGCTCACAGACCGGGCCCCGCTCACAGACCGGGCCCCGCTCACAGACCGGGCCCCGCTCACAGACCGGGCCCCGCTCACAGACCGGGCCCCGCTCACAGACCGGGCGGGTCTTCTTGCAGAGCAGCGTCCAGTTGCTTGAGCTTGTGCTGCAGTAATAGTTCATAGTTGACGTTTTCTCCTGTGCCGGTGTCCGTCCATCTCCGGGTGCGACCCGCTGCTTTCCCTTTCTTCTTCCGCTTGCGTGGAGCAGCGCCCCCTTCCTTAAAGACCATAATCCGCCGCAGCGGGCGCTGGCTGGTGAGGATCAATGTGTCGCCCTTCATTATCGGCTCTTCAAATATTGTCTCAAATTTTCTGCACATCACAAAAGAATTATATAATATCGTCTCCTCTATCCTCCATAGCTGTATACTGATCACTGCTATATAATGTCCTCTCCTCTATCTATCCTCCATAGCTGTATACTGATCACTGCTATATAATGTCCTCTCCTCTATCTATCCTCCATAGCTGTATACTGATCACTGCTATATAATGTCCTCTCCTCTATCTATCCTCCATAGCTGTATACTGATCACTGCTATATAATGTCCTCTCCTCTATCTATCCTCCATAGCTGTATACTGATCACTGATATATAATGTCCTCTCCTCTATCTATCCTCCATAGCTGTATACTGATCACTGCTATATAATGTCCTCTCCTCTATCTATCCTCCATAGCTGTATACTGATCACTGCTATATAATGTCCTCTCCTCTATCCTCCATAGCTGTATACTGTCACTGACCGTTTCTCGGTGGGGGTGCGGTAGTTCTTATTGGTGTATATCTCCTCCAGACTGAAGTCTTCTTTCTGCAGCCTGAACAGATAGGAACCCAGTTATATAAAGGAGCTTATAGGGAGATGGACCATACAGCCCCCTCCATCACACCAAGGACTACTGCACTCATCATCTCCACCACAGGAAGTGCACATGATGGGGAGACCATACACACTAATCACATGACCACCTATCACACCCAGAGGCATAGACACCCACTCACCCGCCCCTCCACCACACCCACTCACCCCTCCCTCCACCACACCCACTCACCCCGCCATCACACCCACTCACCTGCCCCTCCCGCCATCACACCCACTCACCCGCCCCGCCCCGCCATCACACCCACTCACCCCGCCATCACACCCACTCACCCGCCCCTCCCGCCATCACACCCACTCACCCGCCCCTCCCGCCATCACACCCACTCACCCGCCCCTCCCGCCATCACACCCACTCACCCGCCCCTCCCTCCATCACACCCACTCACCCGCCCCTCCCTCCATCACACCCACTCACCCCTCCCTCCATCACACCCACTCACCCCTCCCTCCATCACACCCACTCACCCGCCCCTCCCTCCATCACACCCACTCACCCGCCCCTCCATCACACCCACATCTCTATCACGCCGCCCCTTACCGCACACGTTTGGGGAGACCCAGAGGCGTCAGATTCCCCTCCTGCCGTTGCGCCCTCTTCCTGATCTGGATGTTGGACACTTTATTCTCTTTGGAACGGGATAGATTTTCTGGGGTCTGAAGACAAGACAAGACAATGCAGTTTGTACAGGTCAGAGGTCGGCCGGTCTCCTCTCCCATCGAATGTCCTAATACTCACCTTATAGTCAGAATCTGGAATAGATTCCCTTGTTACCTGGTGCTCGGCTCCACTGTGGCCCTGCTCTCTATCCTGGTCCAAGCAAAGGACGGCAGAAGACCCCTCACTATGGATGGAATCACAACAAAGGGGATTGAGACAGACACCGAGAGGTTAAAAAGGGACCCAGAGGAGAGATGGACAGACTGAGGCAGCAAGAAGGGCCCCGCACAGGATAGAGACTAGAGAAGGGCCCCGCACAGATCCCTGCCCCGCACTAGGTCCACAGGACAGAGACTAGAGAAGGGCCCCGCACTAGGTCCACAGGACAGAGACTAGGAGAAGGGCCCCGCACAGATCCCTGCCCCGCACTAGGTCCACAGGACAGAGACTAGAGAAGGGCCCCGCACTAGGTCCACAGGACAGAGACTAGAGAAGGGCCCCGCACTAGGTCCACAGGACAGAGATTAGAGAAGGGCCCCGCACTAGGTCCACAGGACAGAGACTAGAGAAGGGCCCCGCACTAGGTCCACAGGACAGAGACTAGGAGAAGGGCCCCGCACAGATCCCTGCCCCGCACTAGGTCCACAGGACAGAGACTAGAGAAGGGCCCCGCACTAGGTCCACAGGACAGAGACTAGGAGAAGGGCCCCGCACAGGATAGAGACTAGAGAAGGGCCCCGCACAGGACAGAAACTAGAGAAGTGCCCCGCACTAGGTCCACAGGATAGAGACTAGAGAAGGGCCCCGCACAGGATAGAGACTAGAGAAGGGCCCCGCACAGGATAGAGACTAGAGAAGGGCCCCGCACAGGATAGAGACTAGAGAAGGGCCCCGCACAGATCCCTGCCCCGCACTAGGTCCACAGGATAGAGACTAGAGAAGGGCCCCGCACTAGGTCCACAGGACAGAGACTAGAGAAGGGCCCCGCACAGGATAGAGACTAGAGAAGGGCCCCGCACAGGACAGAAACTAGAGAAGTGCCCCGCACTAGGTCCACAGGATAGAGACTAGAGAAGGGCCCCGCACTAGGTCCACAGGATAGAGACTAGAGAAGGGCCCCGCACAGGACAGAGACTAGAGAAGGGCCCCGCACTAGGTCCACAGGACAGAGACTAGAGAAGGGCCCCGCACAGGACAGAGACTAGAGAAGGGCCCCGCACAGGATAGAGACTAGAGAAGGGCCCCGCACTAGGTCCACAGGACAGAGACTAGAGAAGGGCCCCGCACAGATCCACAGGACAGAGACTAGAGAAGTGCCCTGCACTAGGTCATCAGGACAGAGACTAGAGAAGGGCCCCGCACTAGATCCACAGGACAGAGACTAGAGAAGGGCCCCGCACAGATCCACGGGACAGAGACTAGAGAAGGGCCCCGCACAGATCCACGGGACAGAGACTAGAGAAGGGCCCCGCACAGATCCACGGGACAGAGACTAGAGAAGGGCCCTGCACTAGATCCACAGGACAGAGACTAGAGAAGGGCCCCGCACAGGATAGAGACTAGAGAAGTGCCCCGCACAGGATAGAGACTAGAGAAGGGCCCCGCACAGGACAGAGACTAGAGAAGTGCCCCGCACAGGACAGAGACTAGAGAAGGGCCCCGCACAGATCCACAGGACAGAGACTAGAGAAGTGCCCCGCACAGGATAGAGACTAGAGAAGGGCCCCGCACTAGGTCATCAGGACAGAGACTAGAGAAGGGCCCCGCACAGGATAGAGACTAGAGAAGGGCCCCGCACTAGGTCCACAGGATAGAGACTAGAGAAGGGCCCCGCACAGATCCACAGGACAGAGACTAGAGAAGGGCCCCGCACTAGATCCCTGCCCTGCACAGATCCACAGGATAGAGACTAGAGAAGGGCCCCGCACTAGGTCCACAGGACAGAGACTAGAGAAGGGCCCCGCACAGATCCCTGCCCTGCACAGATCCACAGGATAGAGACTAGAGAAGGGCCCCGCACAGATCCCTTCCCTGCACAGATCCACAGGACAGAGACTAGAGAAGGGCCCTGCACTAGGTCCACAGGACAGAGACTAGAGAAGGGCCCCGCACTAGGTCCACAGGACAGAGACTAGAGAAGTGCCCCGCACAGATCCACAGGACAGAGACTAGAGAAGGGCCCCGCACTAGATCCACAGGACAGAGACTAGAGAAGGGCCCCGCACTAGGTCCACAGGACAGAGACTAGAGAAGGGCCCCGCACAGATCCACAGGACAGAGACTAGAGAAGGGCCCCGCACTAGGTCCACAGGACAGAGACTAGAGAAGGGCCCCGCACTAGATCCACAGGACAGAGACTAGATTAGGGCCCTGCACTAGGTCCACAGGACAGAGACTAGAGAAGGGCCCTGCACTAGGTCCACAGGACAGAGACTAGATTAGGGCCCCGCACAGATCCACAGGACAGAGACTAGAGAAGGGCCCCGCACTAGATCCACAGGACAGAGACTAGAGAAGGGCCCCGCACTAGATCCACAGGACAGAGACTAGAGAAGGGCCCCGCACTAGATCCACAGGACAGACTAGAGAAGGGCCCCGCACAGATCCACAGGACAGAGACTAGAGAAGGGCCCCGCACAGGACAGAGACTAGAGAAGGGCCCCGCACAGATCCACAGGACAGAGACTAGAGAAGGGCCCCGCACAGATCCACAGGACAGAGACTAGAGAAGGGCCCCGCACAGATCCACAGGACAGAGACTAGAGAAGGGCCCCGCACTAGATCCACAGGACAGAGACTAGAGAAGGGCCCCGCACTAGATCCACAGGACAGAGACTAGAGAAGGGCCCCGCACTAGGTCCACAGGACAGAGACTAGAGAAGGGCCCCGCACTAGATCCACAGGACAGAGACTAGAGAAGGGCCCCGCACAGATCCACAGGACAGAGACTAGATTAGGGCCCCGCACAGATCCACAGGACAGAGACTAGAGAAGGGCCCCGCACTAGATCCACAGGACAGAGACTAGAGAAGGGCCCTGCACAGATCCACAGGACAGAGACTAGAGAAGGGCCCCGCACTAGATCCACAGTACAGACTAGAGAAGGGCCCCGCACAGATCCACAGGACAGAGACTAGAGAAGGGCCCCGCACAGATCCACAGGACAGATACTAGAGAAGGGCCCCGCACAGATCCCTTCCCTGCACTAGGTCCACAGGACAGAGACTAGAGAAGGGCCCCGCACAGATCCCTTCCCTGCACTAGGTCCACAGGACAGAGACTAGAGAAGGGCCCCGCACAGATCCCTGCCCCGCACTAGGTCCACAGGACAGAGACTAGAGAAGGGCCCCGCACAGATCCACAGGATAGAGACTAGAGAAGGGCCCCGCACTAGGTCCACAGGACAGATACTAGAGAAGGGCCCCGCACTAGGTCCACAGGACAGAGACTAGAGAAGGGCCCCGCACTAGATCCACAGGACAGAGACTAGATTAGGGCCCCGCACAGATCCACAGGACAGAGACTAGAGAAGTGCCCCGCACAGATCCACAGTACAGAGACTAGAGAAGGGCCCCGCACTAGATCCACAGGACAGAGACTAGATTAGGGCCCCGCACAGATCCACAGGACAGAGACTAGAGAAGGGCCCCGCACTAGATCCACAGGACAGAGACTAGAGAAGGGCCCCGCACTAGGTCCACAGGATAGAGACTAGAGAAGGGCCCCGCACAGATCCACAGGACAGAGACTAGAGAAGGGCCCCGCACTAGGTCCACAGGATAGAGACTAGAGAAGGGCCCCGCACAGATCCCTTCCCTGCACTAGGTCCACAGGACAGAGACTAGAGAAGGGCCCCGCACAGATCCCTGCCCTGCACAGATCCACAGGATAGAGACTAGAGAAGGGCCCCGCACTAGGTCCACAGGAAAGAGACTAGAGAAGGGCCCCGCACTAGGTCCACAGGACAGAGACTAGAGAAGGGCCCCGCACTAGGTCCACAGGACAGAGACTAGAGAAGTGCCCCGCACAGATCCACAGGACAGAGACTAGAGAAGGGCCCCGCACTAGATCCACAGGACAGAGACTAGAGAAGGGCCCCGCACTAGATCCACAGGACAGACTAGAGAAGGGCCCCGCACAGATCCACAGGACAGAGACTAGAGAAGGGCCCTGCACTAGGTCCACAGGACAGAGACTAGAGAAGGGCCCCGCACTAGGTCCACAGGATAGAGACTAGAGAAGGGCCCCGCACTAGGTCCACAGGACAGAGACTAGAGAAGGGCCCCGCACTAGATCCACAGGACAGAGACTAGATTAGGGCCCCGCACTAGGTCCACAGGACAGAGACTAGATTAGGGCCCCGCACAGATCCACAGGACAGAGACTAGAGAAGGGCCCCGCACAGATCCACAGGACAGAGACTAGAGAAGTGCCCCGCACAGGATAGAGACTAGAGAAGGGCCCCGCACAGATCCACAGGACAGAGACTAGAGAAGGGCCCTGCACTAGGTCCACAGGACAGAGACTAGAGAAGGGCCCCGCACTAGGTCCACAGGACAGAGACTAGAGAAGGGCCCCGCACTAGGTCCACAGGACAGAGATTAGAGAAGGGCCCCGCACTAGGTCCACAGGACAGAGACTAGAGAAGGGCCCCGCACTAGGTCCACAGGACAGAGACTAGAGAAGGGCCCCGCACTAGATCCACAGGACAGAGACTAGATTAGGGCCCCGCACTAGGTCCACAGGACAGAGACTAGATTAGGGCCCCGCACAGATCCACAGGACAGAGACTAGAGAAGGGCCCCGCACTAGATCCACAGGACAGAGACTAGAGAAGGGCCCTGCACAGATTCACAGGACAGAGACTAGAGAAGGGCCCCGCACAGATCCACAGGACAGAGACTAGAGAAGGGCCCCGCACTAGATCCACAGGACAGAGACTAGAGAAGGGCCCTGCACAGATTCACAGGACAGAGACTAGAGAAGGGCCCCGCACAGATCCACAGGACAGAGACTAGAGAAGGGCCCCGCACAGATCCACAGGATAGAGACTAGAGAAGGGCCCCGCACTAGATCCATAGGACAGAGACTAGAGAAGGGCCCCGCACTAGATCCACAGGACAGAGACTAGAGAAGGGCCCCGCACTAGGTCCACAGGACAGAGACTAGAGAAGGGCCCCGCACTAGATCCACAGGACAGAGACTAGAGAAGGGCACCGCACTAGATCCACAGGACAGAGACTAGAGAAGGGCACCGCACTAGATCCATAGGACAGAGACTAGAGAAGGGCCCCGCACTAGGTCCACAGGACAGAGACTAGAGAAGGGCCCCGCACAGATCCATAGGACAGAGACTAGAGAAGGGCCCTGCACTAGATCCACAGGATAGAGACTAGAGAAGGGCCCCGCACAGATCCCTTCCCCCGCACTAGGTCCAGAGGACAGAGCCCACTACAATCCAATTCCATGTGGGGACTGTAAACCTACCCAACTCCTGGGTCTTACCCATTTGGCTGGAATGGCGATAGTTTTAGGACAGACGGATGATTCTCCTTTCGTAGGCAGGACAAGGAGAATGGCATCAGGCTCCGACACTCTTCCACCGATCCAAGGCTATGCCGCCTCCTCCTGCAGCTACAAGGCTCGGTGGGCGGCTCTGCTGTATCCACACTGTGCCTCCGCTTGTGCTGTATAACGGGCAGTAAGGGGCAGGACAGATGGCGCTGGAGTGGAGGACGGCACAATATGGAGGATGTCTCTGTCTGCAGTCTAAGAGTCGGAGGAGTTCTCTGGGAGGGTGGATTGTCCTCTGCTGCCCAGACAGAAGAGACATTACTAAGGTGGTGGCATTCTGGGGACGGGGTGTAAGGCTGGACAGGGTCCCTGGGCACAGAACACTCCGGCTGATGTGTCTTACCAGCCCCGGCCTCAGAGTTTCGGAGACCCCTTTGACTCTTCACTGGGGTGAGAAAGATTTCAGCAAAGCTCTCCAACTTGGAACGCACACTGTTGAATAGCGGAAGCAGCCCCCATCCGGACTCCTCCTTAGGAGGCGACATCAGTGGCGGCCGACACAGGGTTAAAGCAGAGTCCTCTGTGGAGATGGGCATGATGGTCGGAGGAGGAGCAATACCTGGAGAAGAAGGGTCCATAGGGGAGGTCCTGTGCCCCCGATCTTCACACACAGCGGTAGAGCTCCATCTCCTGCAAACAAAAGGAACACACGTGAGTCACATGACACATTAGTGCCCCCCCAACCCTTCCAGCTTCCTCCACAACACATAAGATAGAAAAAGTATTCATACCCCTCAAACTCTGGCATCTGCACCTGAAGATGCTCCACCTGCAAAAAGAAAAAGCGGTCAGCAGTGAGGATCAGATCCGCGGAGCCAGGGGCCACATCCCTACAATCTGCACCAATACATACAAGGCCAAACGGGACTTACCGAGCATTCACCGGGCCCAGGGCCAGGCAGAGTAACCTGAGGGATTTAAGAACCTTGAGAAGATGGGGCATGTAAGAGTCCAGGACCCCCTGCGGACACTCGTGGTCTCCACTAAACCCCCGACCCATTAACCCCTCATCCTCCTCTGGGCACCCACCTCATGGCCAATGTCTCTCAGCTCCACAGACAGGATCCTTCTCCTCTCCCTCTCCATGGGGGACGCCCGGTGCAGGGTGCTGAGGAAGCCTCTGGGTGAGGTCATGTCATGGCGGACCCCCGTGAGGGGCTGTGGGGGAGTCTTCAGGAAGTCATTGGGGGACGGACTGAAATCAGACAAGAGGTAAGAATGTGACCACAATAAGTCTTATGGAGCGGGGGTTCACAGACTGATTGCCCGAGCGCCCCAAAAATAGTAACACCGGTTTATAATTAACCTATTAAATACCAAGGGTGAACCTGTACACCTTAAATCCTTAACCCCTTAAAGGACAAGTCTTTCAGTTTTTGCACTTTGTTTTTTCCTCCATAACCTTTTCAATTTTGCACCTAAAAATCCATTTGATGCTTATTTTTGTGCCACCAATTCTACTTTGTAATGACTAGAGGTGAGTGAAGTTACAGAGATTCGATTAGTCATGAACCTCGCGGCTCAGCGGTTGGTGACTTTATCCTGCATAAAATAGTTCATCTTTCAAGTGTCCGGGGGGTGGAGACTCTCCTAGGACTGTATCCACCGGACACCTGAAAGATGAACTAATTTATGCAGGATAAAGTCACCAACCGCTGAGCCGCAAAGTACGTACTGAATCACTATAACTTCGCTCATCTCTATTAACCTCTTCAGGACGCAGTGTGTATCCATACGCCCGTGGGAATTCCGGTCGTTCAGCAGGCATCGCAGCATATCGCCCAGGGGGGTCATTATGTCCCCCCCATGTCGGCGATGGCCGCAGATCGCTGGACAATTCAGCCCAGCGATCTGCGGCGATTCCAGGTCAATTGGGTCTCCAGTGCTCGAACAGCCATAGCCAGCAGGGGTAAGGTGGCACTGGTGCGGGTGTCACTCCCGCAACCCGCCCCTCTTCTGGAGGACGTGAGCGGGACCCCGGCAGCTAAGGACCCCAATCCCCGGCATCTCTGTTGGGATCGGGGCCCCAGAAGCGGCGAGGGACTGACCTGTGTGCCGGCAGCAGTTGGAGGTGATTGACAGCCTCCTGCTGTTGCTTAGCAACAGCTCCCAGCATGCAAAAAGGGCATGCTGCGAACTGTAGTTATGCAAAAGCAGGAG